>NC_138998.1:135188732-135450544 GCF_964374135.1 Grampus griseus
ATTTTTTTCCGATCTCCTGGCGGGACTATCTCACTATCAGTCTTCAGCTGCAAAAACGCTTTCACGCTGATGTCTGGGGAGTGTTTCATGGTGAACTGTTTAAATAAGCAACAACAAACTTTCCCCTCAAATCTGCCTCCTCTTCCCAGTTAACTCTGCAGAAGGAAACCTAGGCAGAATCACAATGTGTATTTTTTTCTGTCTTCTTAAATAGTAAAATAAGGTATTGAAAAGAATGTCAAATACCCAACTTCTGTTTAAAAAAATTTTTTTGCACCTTTTAGATTATTTTTACTAGTAGTAGTATAAGTCAGACAAACATATCAAACATGAAAACTTTAATTAAAATAGGCTTCAAGATTTTTTTTAATCACCGGAGATAAAAGTGTTAATAAAATTTTACCCACTAGTCAGAGTAACCTTTTAAACAGGTTTTCTGATGAATAAGGGCAGTAATAGCTTATATTTACGTAAGGCCCTTCTGTGTTCCAAGAACTTGCAATTATTCTCTATAACAATATCTCTAGGTAACGACATTTTTCACATTAATTCGGGGTTAAACTCTATGTTAGCAGCTCCTAGGGAACATAAGCTCCTAGATTTGCCATAATTGTGTGATAATTCATAGCAAACTGGTGGTTTTTTTTTTTTTAATCTGCACTATCTAAATAACTTTCTGAACTATTTGAGAATATAAAAACGATTCTTTATGTGTTATAAGCCCATCCCAATTCAGGGCCTTTTATTGAACTTTTTTAAAAGCATGTATTGGAATAAGAAGTCTACTTCATATGGCAGAGTTTATTAATTCATTTTTGCTTTTAAATTAGTAAATGCAGCAATCCTGGCTGTCAGACTTTGGTACCAAAAAATGACAGGGAGAACCACAAAATGCTAATTGTCTCCTCAGCCCATAGTGCAAGTTGGGAAAAGAGTCAGCCATCTGCTTGAAAATTCTATTTGGTGTGTGCGCACATTCATAATACAAAATAATCCGTATAGACACACATCTACTTGGAAGACGTAGAGTTGGGGAAGCACTTTTTATCCACCAAGTTTATTAAATGATTTAGTTTCATGGTTTTTTGGTTAACGTCATTAACTTATATTTGAAGAAGGAAAAAAGTCCTGCATACCTGTTGTGTGTTTCTTCAAACATTTTAAAGTATCCTTGTGGTTTAAATTTCCTTACGGAAGTCGCATATGGTATGTAACATCTAGGTAACTAGTATACATTCTCACATAATATAGATATGTATGAAATAGCTGTTCGCGAGATACATAAAGGAAAATGTAATATTTGAGAGTGTGGCCGGAAGCACAACTGTAAAAATAACCACGGTATTGTTTGGGGCCATAAGACCTAATCCTTTCACTTTTGAAATAAAGAGAAAGAACCGGCGTTTAATGTTTGTTGACATAACTTGAACCCTGAAACCCAAACCATCTTTTTTTAAAATGGTTAATTTACCATAGTCAGCAAAACACCCAAAGCAGAGGAATGTGTGTTTCCAGAGTACTGGGTGAGTTTCCCCTTCTGACCCAGAATATATCCATTTAGTGCTGTATTTATCATATGTAGTTTTCTTGGCAGGAAGAAAAGCTATTCAGCAAAACATAAAAAAGTTCTTAGTAGGAAAGCAATTCATTTTGTAGTTAGCTGGGTTTTACAGATACTAAAATATCACATTGAAGGTCTCTTTTAATAAGGTTGTTGTATGAGAGCTGGGGAGTTCTATAGCAACAACCATAATTTTTTTTTTTTTTTTTTGGTGAGGTAGTCACATTTCTTTCAACATTCAAAAGCACGAATAGATATGTCAATACAGGAAACACCATGTCAACCGTAATTTTAAGTCAAGGTCAGTGCTGTTTTATCATTCCAAAATTTGTCTTTAAAAACGTTTCCGTTACTTGAAGACTACTTTACTTGCTAGACAGCCTTAGAGGTTTATCACTAACCCGAGTATTCAGAAAATCAAGCCTTTTAATTCATGGACCTTCACTCTTCTCACTCTCCAAAGGCATGTGATGAGAATGGGATCTTTGGAAACAGATAAAGCTACTTCGGGATTAAAAGGCAAATCGGATCCCTGTGAGCCCAGATGCAAGTCTTTTTGCGAATGTACGAAGGTGTTTCTCTAAAAAGACATCAATTACTTTTTTCTCAAAGAGAGTGTGGAGCAAACCAGAATTGTCATTTTTCTCTAAAAACCTGGGTAAGGGAGAAATGATAGGCCAACACGCACAAAAATTCTATTTTTTATTTTTTCGTTTTTAAAGTAAACCATTGAAATTGTGAATCAACTTAAACAATAGCTCCCTTATTTATTAGCCTCTATCCCTCCCCACCGGACAGCATCTCTAGGGCTGCCCTCAGGAAAAAGGAGATTGTCCGGTCCCCAATGGCTGACATAAGTGTTGCTGATTGATTTAAACTTTTTAAGGATTAACAGGACTGACTTGAAAGAAGGATATTTCGTTTTTATTCTTTTATTTTTAATGAAATCCTGTAGTAACTTTTTCCGTAGACAGATATCCATTTGGGTCCTTAGCAAAGCGGCAGGCTGGGGAGGTAGAGAGGGAACGTTTCTGCAAGAGGATTCTCTCTGTTGCTCTGTATAATATTGGGAAAAACATTCCATGAATAATGCAGAAAATAGAACGGTGAAACCTGTTTTAGGGACAAGATTACTTAGCAGGCCAGAAACATAACTTGTTCTGAATTGAAAGGCAACTCACACATCTTAACACATTGGGAGAAGTGGCTGGGCAGAGTGGGACTGACTTCACCTCTCTGCGGCCCCCTGGTCCCGAGTAAAGAGATTATGGCCTTGACGCTGATTTGGAACGGTGGCTCCTGGGAGAACCTCGCCATTAAACGGCCTGGCTGGGGCTGCCCTGCTGTGTGAGATGGCACCGTCGGGGCTGCCCCTTTACCGAGGATTGAGTCTCTGTTCCGATTGAGAGCAGCCAAAAAAACAGGCGACAAGACACACTTAAAAATAACGAGGGGGTGATTGGGACAAGCCTGGCTTTGCTCTCTGATCTCGCCCTGTCCCCTGGGGGCAGGGCTGAGAAAGTCCCCAGACCCACCCAAGGCTCTGTGCTACGCCAAGGCAGTTCCTCACGCTCTCAGCATCTTCCTGAACTGGGCTGTGGGGCTCCCACTGGCTGCAGTAGGAGTACCATCACTGCCCCCACCTCCAGTACTCTAGGTGCGCTGACGCTGACTCACTGCCATTGTCTGCACTGTTGATCTCTGAAAAAGGATCCCCCCCCCCCCACTGCTCAGAAGGCTGCACCGTTGGTGGTAGTTTCTGGAACATTCTATGCCACTGCCCATCTTCCGATGGGTGAGGGGCCCAGGTCCTAAGAATCTCTGTCATCCCCTATCATGACACTTGTGTTTGGGAGAACAATCAAAAATTCTCAAGGTTAGGACCTGAGTCTCCGGGGACCTCTGTGGAAAGATCGTTAACTATGGTGCTTTCCTGGAAACGCCCATGCCTGCAAAGCAGGGTCCAGTCCAACAAGGACATGGCCTCTAGGCCTGCGTGCTGTCCTCTGTGGGGTGTCTGGAAGTAGGTGGTGTCCGAATGTCGGGGGAGCAGCCCCAAGGTCACATGGCTCTCTGGAGTGACCCACAGCCTCCCAGAGGTCACTCAGCCACCCAGCCGCACCCAGGGGCGCGAGCCGTGGGGTTAGCACAGGCACCCTGGACCAGGAAGGCCACAGACAGGTTTCTGCCCACGTGAAAGGCCCAGCAGGGTCCGAAGGAAAGGACCTTGCTGGGGGCGGGTCTTCCTCGAGCACAGGGTGCCCCCGAGGCTCCCGTGCTCAGCCTCCGTGGGCACGAGCTGTCGCAGGGACCCTGCTCTGGACATGGCCACTGGCCTCCTGGCCACCAGTCCCCACAGGCAGCAGGTGAAGGATGGGGCTGGCTCCGGTCTGATTTAAGCCGCCTCCCGTGTGAAGGATGCTCCCCAGGCCAGGAGGGTCCCCCGGTCCACAGTGCACCTTTTCCATACTTCACTCCTGCTCAGGACGCCCCCCTGGCCTTGTTGGGAGACAGCTGGGCGCTGACTGAGAAAAGGCAAACATTTCTGTGTGAGGGTAAGGTGTGGGTTGTGCACAGAGATCAAGGTCCTGTCTCTCCCTGGCAGGTGCGTACCTATAATACACCTTCACCTCTCCGCCTCCCCGAAGTCCTAGAGAAGATTCCTGACCCCTCCCTTCCTTTCCGCGGCAGGTGGAGCTCACGGGCAACAGCATTTATGAGTACATCCATCCTTCCGACCACGATGAGATGACTGCTGTCCTGACAGCCCACCAGCCTCTTCACCATCACCTGCTCCAAGGTATTTCCTCCAGACGAAAAGAAACCAGAATGAACGCCGGACGATGCTCTTTGCTGTGACCCTAGGGCTTAGTTTCCCATGATGCCCAGCCAGGTCTCTCCAGCAAACATGCAGGGTCCACCAAGTGGGGATTTGTTTTTCTGCTTCTGTCCTTTAAAGCAACTACTGATACCCTTTCACGTGCCAGAGACTGTGAGAGGCGCACGGTAGGAGACAGAGAAAAGTGGTCCAAGGCTTCCACCCCAAGGTGCTCTTGGTTTAGAATGCCAGCGACACAGGTCTAGACCTGGGCCTCTTAACCAGAGCGTCCGAGGATAAAACTCGGGGCGGGGGGCATGAAATTGCACGGGGAAAATGACATCTTTCTTCCCTCTAGGTGAAATCTAGCACTTCCTTTGCTTGTAGATTGTAGACAGTAAGCCATCTTCCTATCACAAGTACCTGTGGCTTTGCCTACAACAAGATTCACAGATATTTTCATGTCACCTTATGGTTGTTTCAGGTATTTAAACACATCGGTTACGCTCACCACTACTTTGAAATTTCAGGAGCTGAGAGTCTGCCAGGATCTTGTTATTTAATGTGTTAATAAGGTAGCACATGTATAACCACAGCACCGCTTGTTGGAATATTTTGATGTTTTTCAATACAGCTGATCCCCTTTGTAATCTCATATATTTTATACTCTCAGAAACGTTATTCTGGGAGGGGATCTGCAGGTTTTGTGCCACAGCACGAGTCAGTTAAGAAGCCTTGGTCTAGACGGATGAGGCAGGTCTGTCTTGCTGACCTGGCTGCATTTGGCGACAGGAGTTTTCTCTTGACAGTCTCAACATTTAGCACGTATTAACGTGGTCTCCACTGTTTTAAGCACCTGTTAGAACAGTTGTGGCATGGCTGTTTAGTAAGGGTGTGGAACATGTCTCCACACAAATGACTTCTTAATTTACAATTGCCATGTGTGCTAGGAAGACACAGAAGAACTTATTCCAGGGGCCCTGGCCTTGTGACTCCCTCTGATGGCCCAGTGAGACCAACCAGTATGCTGACCAAAGGGTCTCTTGTATGCTTTGGACTATGGTATCCCAACTCGGCCAAAATCCCCTAGTGAGACAAAAATGCCAAAGAAGAAGTGTCAAAAGTGATGAGAATGGGGTAGCCAGCCACAGAAAACAAAAAATGGGTTCCATTCTTATTGCTTCCTCCTGAGGTGGGTCATTCTGAGGCTAGGAGGAGAGAACACATATAGCACACTCAGTTTTAAAACCCCTTGCAGGGCTTCCTTGGTGGTGCTGTGGTTGAGAGTCCGCCTGCCGATGCAGGGGACACGGGTTCGTGCCCTAGTCCAGGAAGATCTCACATGCCGCAAAAAAAAAAAAAAAAAAAAAAAAACCTTGCAGATCCAGCTCTGTGGCCCCCGTGTTCTAGCCCCAGGAATAGTCACCATGTGTCTACCAAGGAGGGAGACTGGTATGTTGCTTTCTGAAATGAGATGGGGGCTTAGTTGTAGCTATGGCCTGTGGTGCTTAAGTCCTTGGAAATGGTCCGGCTGCGTAAATGAACAGGAATACGACTCGGAAGAAATAATTTCCAACAAAATAAGGGCTAGGAGAGCACATGGCTTCCGAATCTAATGCTTTCACTTTGGGGTTGTTTAAAGTCGGACAAAGACAGCTGGAATCTTAGAGAATTCCTCAGAACATTGCGGGGGTGTGTGTGTGTGTGTGTGTGTGTGTGTGTGTGTGTGTGTGTGTGTGTGTGTGTGTGTGTGTGTTAATTGAAGTATAGTTGATTCACAATGTTCTATTAGTTTCAGGTGTTCAGCAAAGTGATTCGGTTTTATATATATTCTTTGTCAGATTTTTTTCCACTATAGGCTTTTACAAGATACTGAATGTGTTGTTATTGTTTTAAAAAGTTACAGTGTGTTAATTGCACGGGAGTGGGCTTTCTGCCAGTAGCTCCGGTTTCATTTTACCCTTCCGTGTCGTAGCCTTTAAAAAAGTGTTTAGAAAATGACAGCAAATGGGAGTATCGGGAGACCCGTCCAGTTTCCTGCAGGGTCCACGTCTAAGGTGGGCCAACAGTACAGGAGGAGAAGGTCTGGAAGACGTGGGGTCTCCCACTGACTCATTTCCACAGCCAACCGAGTGTTCAGGCTCTGAGGTTCACAGCACCTGGTTTTCACCTCATCTGCAGAGTTGGTTTTCTGTGTCTGAACTGGCCTCCTTGTTTTATGGTAATTGTGTGAGAAGTGGGCCCTCCCCAGAACTGGATAGTTAATTACTGGGTGATGGATTTTACACCTGAGTGTGCTCTTCTGGAAATGGGGTAGACAGGCCACCATGTTAGAGGGAAGCCTTCTGCCTCCAGACCCCAGCTGTGCAGAGAAATTGTGGGTAAATATGGCAGCCCCTCCAACTAGGAGAGGGGGGCCTCTGAGGTGATGCCCTTATCTACACTGGGCAGTGCCCTCGGGGAGGGGCGGAAGGCCTTGCTTCCATTCCTAGCGGTAACCTTTCTTTAAAAATTAATTTATTAACCACCACCAAAGAGCTGTTTATTTAGAGTGGAATGACCTCGCTCTCACCCTGGGGCGAGGACAGTCTGCCATCCGTGCCCAGAGAGCTGGTGTCCGCTCACTAAAGCAGAGGGTGTTTCCTTGGGGGACGTTTGCGCTTGCAGTAGTGAGGTCGGAGATTCGTGTGTGAGGCCTGCAACAGGAATGAAGGAAAGGCTTTGGGCCAGAGAAAGGGGCGGAGGGGGTGGGCGTCCATCCAGGGCTGTAACTGAGGGTGAAAGCTTTTATCTGGCCCAGTGGGTCTGCTGGGTCCTTTGCCCCATCCCACGATGCGGGGCAGTCTCGGTGCCCATGGCCGTGGGCGCACTGGCACAAGGGGCCCTGGGGCCGGCTCCCTCTGCCGGGGAAAGGCCTGCACTTCTGACTCTCAGTCAGTCAGAGGGGGGACATCAGATGCTTCTGGGCTTCCCAGCAGGCTCGGCACCCGCCCAGGGCTGGCCAAGGCGATGCTCCTGGCACCAGGCCTCTCTGTGGCCACCATCAGGGGACCATGGCAGGTTGAGCAGGGCTGGGTTGCTGGGCACGGATCCTCACCTTGGCCTCAGGTTGGCGTTTAGCAAGGTCTTGCTGTGGCCATGTTTCGGGCTACCCCTTTCTGGAGCACGTGGAAGCTGCGCCGGGTCCTGGCCACCGGCCTCTCTGGGTGCGGTTCTGGGTGGACTGGGCCAAGGCCTCTGGCTGCCTGATCTGGTCCAGAGGGTTTATTGGGAGTGTTGGGATAAAGTCAGGGGAAGCATCGTGGGACAGTTTGCCAATGTAACCTCATGCCTGCTTTCAGAGTATGAGATCGAGAGGTCGTTCTTTCTTCGAATGAAGTGTGTCTTGGCGAAGAGAAACGCCGGCCTGACCTGCAGCGGATACAAGGTACCGGGAGCCAAGGGCTTGCAGGCGGGAAGGGGCAGCGGTGGGTCGGTGGGTCTTCGCTGTGCTTTGCTTCACGTTCAGGAACGTCTGCAGACAGGAAGGCACCACTGCCTAATGTAGAACTTTCTAGGGACGCTACTCACGGCAAGTGTGAGAGCTGGAATCTTACAGGGATATTCCAGGCAGGCTGGATTTCGTTGTCCGGGGCCAGGAATCAATGGGGCTAAGGGTAGAATTTGACCTTGGCACCTTCAGGTTCTACATTGCACGCAGGGCAGTACTGCTGGAGCAGCTGCGCCTCGACTTCCTCCTGCCTCAGAAGAGAGAGGGTCACCAGCCCACCACTCTGGGGCTAGAGGTGGACGGGAGCCTTTTTGCAGGAGAATTTGCATAAAAGGAGGGAGGGGTGGGGTGAAGAGAGAGGGGAGGGTCCTGTGCCTTCGCCCTTTGTCCTGTCTTTCTGGAATGCCCCTCCCCCCTCCTACCCATCTCAGGGTCCGCCTTCCCTCAGCCTCTCATCAGCCCTGCTCCTTTGAGCCTCAATGCCAGCTCTTCCCTTTGACCATTACCTCACTCTGTTTCATAGATTGGGAGATACTTTTCTTATTTGCTGTCCCAGACCCTAAACCTCAGAGGTGGAAGCCTCCAGCACCACCCTGCACCCTGTAGATATTCTTCTGGAGACTTGGGTCCTGAGATGTTTCTGACACTTACTAACCATCCAACTGTCTGATCTTAAGTAAAACACATCACCTACCTTGTCCTCAGTTTCCTCATCAGTAAAATGGGAGAACAGACTCCAAAGATTCTAAGATTTGTTCCAGCCCTAAAGACTGTGAGTGTATTCAGGAATCCTGAGGAAAGTTTTTGAAAAGAGGATTTAAGATGTTAGCTGTTCATCACTGCTGTTATGATGATCATGATTCTTTCAAAGATTTTACTGGGCTTCCCTGGTGGCGCAGTGGTTGGGAGTCTGCCTGCCTATGCAGGGGACACAGGTTCGTGCCCCGGTCCGGGAAGATCCCACATGCCGCGGAGCGGCTGGGCCCGTGAGCCATGGCCGCTGAGCCTGCACGTCCGGAGCCTGTGCTCCGCAACGGGAGAGGCCACAACAGTGAGAGGCCCGCGTACCGCAAAAAAAAAAAAAAAAAAAAAAAAAATTTACTGACTGTAACTGGTGTAAATGCTTCAATATTGAAGCTTAGGGCTGTACAAATGTTTCCATTTGATATTTGGAACACTATACATTTTCTCCTATATGGTTCTTGGCTATAACAATTAGAAGTGTTTCTATATAGCCACGCTGGATTTTTGTTTATTACAAGTGGATAAAATCTTGAATTATAAATAAAGTAAATAAAATAAGCATATGTTCAAAATGAGGACTTTTTTTAAGGGACTTCCCTGGCGGTCCAGTGGTTAGGACTCCACACTCCCACTGCAGGGGGCACGGGTTCGATCCCTGGTCGGGGAACTAAGATCCCGCATGCCTCACAGCCGGAAAAAAAAAAAAAAAATGAGGACTTTTTTGATTGTACTGAAAGAACTCTTCATTTACTGGAGTGATACAGCTTGTCAAACTATTTAAATGTCAAGTTAGCAATTGCGAATTTCAATCTCATTGGGAGATGAGCTTTATAGTTACTGAAGTGAACATTATGGAACAAGTGCTCAGCTCCCCAAAATGCCATTGTTGTGCCCTCTAATTGCAATGGCCGTGAGTTAATTACGCATAAATGCATCATACAGCAGAGAGTCTTCACTTGTGGAGTTACTGGGATAGTCAGTTGCATAAGATAATTCTTATATTTTATGACGATATTGTTTCCTAAGAAAGAAGCATAGTTCATTTCTTCCGAGCAGTGAATCAGATGTCTGTCAGCATGTTCGCTGCACGGCTCAGTAGAGGCTGGGCTGGGGGAATATTCCAACCTGTTCCAGAAAAGAAGCAGGCCCAGAGCCAGGAGCGGTGGGTACCAGTCTGACCTCTGGGGCACCACCCGCTGACCCTGCCTGTGCTTTCCCAGGTCATACACTGCAGCGGCTACTTGAAGATCAGGCAGTATATGCTGGACATGTCCCTGTACGACTCATGCTACCAGATCGTGGGGCTGGTGGCCGTGGGCCAGTCACTGCCGCCCAGCGCCATCACTGAGATCAAGCTGCACAGCAACATGTTCATGTTCAGGGCCAGCCTCGACCTGAAGCTGATATTCCTGGATTCCAGGTGAGTTTGGCACCTGCTGCTGCAGAGTTCCGGAAGATTCTGATGGTGGAAACTGGCCCCTAAAAGCTACACTATTAAACCAACATGTAGCAAGCAATAAGCTGTACTAAGAATATGAAATAGAAAGAGATTTAGTGAAAGAATTAGTATCGATCTTAATCATCCAGGAGTGGCTGGCCTCTCCAGCTTATAGGTACTTGTTTTATTTGTTTATATTTTCATCGTCTCACTGGAGTTTGAACTGGAAATATGTGTTGTGGGCAAAAGTTAGCCTTTTGAAGATCCATGAGGTCAGGATTCTGCCTTGTGTCTCCGTCAAGTTGGTAGGACTTTAAAACAAACAGAAAGTCTCCACTCTGAGCGGTGTGTGTTACTGCGAGGGCTTCCAGCTCCAGCTGGCGGGAAGCCGAGCTCTGCGGTCCCTGCAGGGCTGAGGCAGCGAGCAGAGAGGGGGCCTTCTCTGGGGGGAAGGCTGGACCCACAGGTGCCCGTCGGCAGCTGGGCTGGGAGGGCACCTCCGGCTGACGGGGAGGGCGAGGCTGCAGCGTCCCCAGAACTGTCTCCCACTTGGCGAGGCCCAGCAATTTGAGAATCTCCTCTCAGAGAGAGGAGGGAGGGTGGACGAGGCAGAGGCACTGACCTGTTGTTTCACGGGGCCTGGGGAGGCGTCTGTGCGTCCCCCGAGGCAGGCTGCGGGCCTGCGGGGCCTCCCTGGGCTTCCATTTCCTTTGCCCGTTTGGCTACTCACAAGGCTGTTAGGAAAGATGAAGCTACGTAGTAGATGGGAAGCATTTGTAAAAGTGAAAAGCCTGATATACCTGCAAGGTGAGTCGTTGGGCCTCTTGGCCTTTAAGATTCCTCAACTGTACAGACAGAAACGAGTGTTCAGAGACCCAACTCCTGACTTTTGGTGTGTGTAGCTGAGCTTTCTGGGAGACAAGTTTTACACACACACACACACACACACACACACATTTTCCTGTATATCCTGAAGCTAGGATGTATTGATTTTTTTTCACTTTTTTAAAATTGTGGTAAAATATACATGACGTAAAATTGATCCTTTTACCCATTTATGGAATAAAAATAAACTTACCTGGTTACGGATAAGAGGTGAAGACACTAGCCTAGCTCATCGTGAATGCATCTCAGAACCATTCAGAGGTAGAGAAATGACAAGGGTTGGCCTTACAGGGTCATCATCACGCTCCCAGAAACTCCAAGCAGAGAGAAAATACAACCCCTTGGGGGAAAGATGCCAGCAGCTCTTGGGAGGGCCAGACGCTGGCAAGGGCTGTTTTCTTGCAGTAAAGACAGAGGCACCTGCAGGGAGGAGCTGGGAGGCTGGGAGCTGCTCCAGAGCCGGGCGTGGGGTAGGCCTTGCAGCACGCAGGGACAGAGAAGCTCTCTCCAGACTTAGGAGCCACTTTGAAAAGTGGACGGCAAGGGCTTCTTCCCTGGTGGCGCAGTGGTTGAGAGTCCGCCTGCCGATGCAGGGGACGCGGGTTCATGCCCCGGTCCGGGAAGATCCCACATGCCGCGGAGCGGCTGGGCCCATGCGCCATGGCCGCTGAGCCTGCGCGTCCGGAGCCTGTGCACTGCAGCGGGAGGGGTCGCAGCGGTGAGAGGCCCGCGTACCGCAAAAAAAAAAAAAAAAAAAGGTGGACTGCAAGAAAATCTGACTGTCCATGTTCATTATTTTAGAAATTTGGGAGGATACGATGGGTTTCTCCCTTGTTTTATCTCCCAGTTTTTCTTTGACCATCCTGGGAAAAGCCTCTGAGGCTTGGTGAATCCTCTAGAAGAGGAAAGAGGGGCGTCTCCCCAGAGGAGAGATTTCAGGTCTCCTCGAGTTGTTTAATCCACACAGCTTTGAAACGTGAGGGGCAAATCTGGGAGCTTTATGGAGGAGGTTATGTGAGTTTAGCTCAGAGGCCAGCTTGCTCCTGAAGGGAGCCTCTGCTTCTGGGTGTAAGGGCTGTACCCCCGAGGTGAGTAGTAAAGCAAGGTGGCCGTCTCGAGGAGGACTTCCTGTCTCTACAGAAGCCCGTGAAGTTCTACTAAGTACCAGGAAGCTTTTAGCAAAGCCTTGAGGTCTTTTCTGAACCCCCATCGTCTAGGAGGCCCTGAAGAATTCTTCACACTCTGGTCTGCAGTCGGTTGCAACTCGATGGTCTTTGAAAGGCCACTGGGCTGGGGGACAGAACTGGCCCAGTGCCAGAGGTTCAGTAGAAAGGCCTGGCAGGGTGACGTCAACTCCCACATCCAAACCCCAGAAGCCACGGCAAGGGGTTGGCCTGAAGCCCAGCAGCCCCGAAGTCACAGGGGCCAGGGTGGGCGTCCTGGCAGGAGGGCCCAGCTGGTGCCCCCCCGCCAGCATAATCCCAGACAAAACTGAACTCGGCGTAACCTGAAATCTGGTTCATGGGGGTTTTGTGGTATTTCACTTTGAAACTGTAGCTGGTGCTTTTGCTAAGGATGGGTGAACCCGGCGATGTTTGGGGTTTGGCAAATCCCTCTGACAGGTCTTCAGACACTAGAAGGTTGGAAAAAAACAAGAGGGCAGCCTGCCAAACCCTTCCCTTCCCCTTTAATTTTTAAAGCCAGTGTGTACTTTGATGAGAAACTTAATACATGTGTTTCTGATTCATTTACACATTCGGGGCCGTTGTTCTGAAACTTTACGTCCAAAGGGTCTGGGAAGCCTCTTTCATCCCCACACCGTAGAGATGCCTGGTTTTCTTTTGGGGGGAAGCCAGACGTCTCAATTTTCCTGCCACGCGGAGTTAGACTCCAGTGGGGCCTGAAGTTCTAGGTGGCCCTTGGACAGGTCCCCCGAGCCCTGAGAGGCTCTGGCCTGTGCAAATTCCCTTTCTACCCACCTCCAGCCCCAGCTCCTTCCTGCCCTGGAGGAACACCATGGAAATGTGTACACCAAATAGTGAGTGATTCCATGGAAATATGAGGCTCACAGAGATTTACGACCCAAAGCCTGTGCAGAGCTGCCCAGAAAGGGGAGCGGGTTAGGGAATGAAAGTGAGGTCAAGTTTCCCCATTTAATTTACAGCTAACATTTCAGATCTGCGCCAGCAGGGCCCCTAGGCCCTGTCACCCTCAGTCCCCACTGACTTCTCACCATGGCCTCACCTCCTTTGGAATCCCGTCTTGTCTCCACTTTCATCTGTTCTTGAATGTCTGTCACCAAGATGTTAGGGCCGCCTCCTCTGGGGGCGTGGCTCCCAGCACCGTTATCCGTGGCCTGGGAATAGGTACCACGGCCACATGCAATTTTCACCTACGGGTGGAGGGATCCAAATGCTAGCGATGATGGGTGCTGAGAGCCACTCTTCTTCAAAGAACTGAAGTGGGAAATGAATATGCCTGGGGCTTGATGAGAATAAAAAATGGGCAATGGTGAGTAAGCACAGGGAGAATGCTTCCATTTCCACAGCGAGCTCGATAAGCCTTGCCTTCAGTCACGACAGTTTGGGGTGTCATTATACTATTTTCTGGGGGAAAACAGTTCTCCACCGATAGGAGTCTTAAACGTCTCCAGCTACTCCCTAAATCTCATCTGCAGGAATCCCCCAATCATCATAGCATCATCCTGAGACCCACTGTGCCAGGGAACAGTGTCCAGTGTGGATGGAGGGTTACAGGTTCACACACACAACAGGCAGGATGTGGAACCAACCCAAGTTTTCCTCATCAGGTGAAAGGATGAAAAAAATGCGGTATCTACATGAAACAGAATATTATGCAGCCATAAAAAAGGAATGCCATTCTGGTAGATGCCACAACATGGATGAACCTTGAAAACATGTTAAGTGAAAGAAGCCAGGCACAAAAGGTCAAATATTGCATCCCTCCACTCAGAGGAAATATCTAGAGGAGACAAATTACTAGAGATAGAACGTAGAAGAGAGGTTGCCAGGGACTTGGGGAGGGGGAAGTGGGGGGTTATTGTTTAATGGGTGCAGAGTTTCTGTTTGGGGTGATGAAAATGTTCTGGAAATGGAAGTGGTGATGGTCATACAAGTGAATTGTACACTTTAAAATGGTTAAAATGGTAAATTTTATGTCATGTATATTTTACCAGAATAATTTTTAAAACTTTCACACCGGACTTTCCCCCCCAAAAACCCCAAAGAGTGAGCTCTGTCTCACCTTGGTAGCTCCTCCCAGTATCAGTATCAAGTCCACTCTTAAGCATCCTCTGATAGGCTTCACCTTGAAAAGGTATTGACCGTTTTGAGCCATCCCAAACCTTCCAGCCAGTGGCTTCAGAAGGACATTCCTGCTCATGACGAGTGCTGTGTCGTGCACTGGGCTGGAGCTCATAGACTTTCTTGTAAAAAAAAGATCATTCTCAGTTTCCAAAATCAACACTCTCTCCACCCACCCCCAAGCCTTTTAGCACTTGATTAGTTGGAAAAACCAATGTTAGTTTAAATGTTAGGGCATTGTAATTCACGGAGCCACTGCCCTCCCCCAGGGTGACCGAGCTGACTGGGTACGAGCCACAGGACCTGATCGAGAAGACCCTGTACCATCACGTGCACGGCTGCGATGTCTTCCACCTGCGATATGCGCACCACCTCTGTGAGTACTGTGCTCACCCTGGCCAGGAGCCCTGGCAGCCTGGGAGGGAGCGCCGAGGACAGAGTGGGGGCAGCGTCCCTTGTGTGATGCCATGACTACCCATCATGTACCCACGAATCTTAAACATCAAGTCTGTCTCCAGGTAGCCCTTGCTTTCAGCACAGGCACTCACTGTCACTTCTCAACTGTCCAGTGAAACCCTGGCAGGTGTGGGATGATGTGGAAGTTGCTGGATTCTATTCAATAGATTATGGATTTGGAACCTAAATTTCTCTGTGACGTCTGGATAGCAGTTGTGGATAACGACAACAGCAGTAGAAGAAATGATACTTACAGGGCCCTTACTAATGTCCGGCACTTGTTTGTTTAAGTGATTAAATCCGTTACCAACCAAGTAAGGGAGGTTCTCATGTTCACGATCCTCCCTTTGCTGTTGAGGATGCCGAGGTTCAGAGAGGTTAAGCCACGTGCCTATGGTCACACAGCAAGGAGGTGACATAGCTGGGAGCTGAATCCAGTGAATTCGGCCTCCAACCGCTGTGCATCATTGGTTGGGAAGCTCAGGGAGACCACAGGTTTCTAGGATGGGAGAAGTCCACGTAGAAAGAGAAAACCAACAGTATTCCATTTGTCAACAGAGGAAGTTTGGGGAACATCTGGATGGGAGGGTGGAGGCGCTCGTCACTGAAATGGTGAAAGAAGTAACACTTTTCTTGTAGAACCAAATCGAGGCAGCAAATAACTGGGATGCAGTAGAATAGCTCATCTTCCCGCCGCCCAGCCCCACCATGCTAATGGCCGGTCCAGGGGTGCTTGTTAACGGGGTACGGGGGGCTGGGGGAGCCAGATCTTCTGCAATGTGGCCCGGGTGGCACGTCCTCCTTCTCGCTGTGTGTTGACTAAGAGGCATCAGAGGACAAGATGCTGGTGTTGGTTGCAGCTGGGCGACGGGTCCCGGGGCTGCTCGCTTCTCGGCCACGCCATCTGCCTGGCCGTTTGGTGACAACTGGGACCCAGTTAGCCCGGCAGTTACTAGGGTATCGCTCTCCTCGCGAGTCACTAAGGGCAGAAACCTGTGACAACCAGGAGGTTGGCTGGGCAGACGCCATCAGCTTTTTTCTGCTCCTTGTAATTCACAACAGCATGGAAAAGCCCCCGTGCATGCAAATACGTGGAGTTGTGAGCAGCTTTTTATGTCTTTTTTAAAAAAATGGCCAAATCACGATCTCATGTAAACATCCCTGACCTTCTCGAAGCCCAGCTTGGTAGGAAGCGGCTGCCTATTGTTTACAAGGGCTCCGTAGGGCACGTCGCTGATACGGGAGCTAGAAGTCTTCCTTGTGTAAACCGAACGGGGCAGGAAGTGTCAATTACAGAATTAGGTCTTCGGGAGACCTGAAAGGCAGGGCGGGCGGTAGAGGGGAGCCGCTGGGAACGTGTGCTCTGGAGTAAGGGGGGTGGAAGAGGCACCTGCTGGAGGCTGTGCACCACGGAACAGTCTAGAGGGAAGGACAGGCATGGGGGGGGGCGCGGGCAGGGGAGCAAATGGGAGGGTTCACAGCTCCACACCTCCCTGCCACTGTCAGGGTGTCCGAGGAAAAGCCCCAGCCCTGGGGGTCCCAGCCCCGTCCCCTGAAGCAGGAGCACGGTGAGCCTCTCTCTCCAGCACAGGAGTTGAAAGCAAACCCTTGAATTACACGAAGGGAGAGTTATTTTTCAAAGCAGGGCTGCGCTGTGGGAAAATAGCCTGTAAACGCAGAGAAAGGAAGCTCACGGAACTAGTCTTTGTTTCAAATACCTTTGTTTCAAATACTTTTCATCTCTCGCATTGCATGGCTAACAGAGGAGCACAGGGTTTTTCAGGGGGAACAAATTCAACTTGTGTTTTGGAAACGTAATGAAGCCCATGGTGGTGGCCAGTGGGAGGCTGCCGTGTCCCCGACATGGACCAGATGCTTTTCGCATAGGAACCAGAGGGGCGCTGGGCCAGGTGGGCCAGGTGAGGCTGGGAGGAGGCGAGGCCTGTCTGTGGGTGGGACAGGCCATTGGGTGCTCAGGCCTTCAGTGGTCCTGACCACATGATGGGTCTTCAACTTGTCCACCAGGGGCCCCCGTCTTCCTGAGCTCATCCGACTTCCTAAACCTACCAGGGGGGTTTATTCGAGAGGTCTCCTGTGATTTACGTGATGAATTCGCCTCACTTCCTTTGGAATTGGGGCTTTCCAGACTTTGCGACTATCGCAAGGTCCCTGAGAGGGAAGGCATACACGGGCTTCCAAGGGACACGCAGAAAAGGCGGAGGGTTTACACGCCAGAGGGAGCACGGCTTTGCCAGATGAGCTAGAACTGGTGAATCAAAGAAAACAGAAAACAGCAGTCTAGGCAATGATTGCTACTGTGCTGTGACTCTGACCTTCACCGTGGCCGAGAAACCACCGCGGGGGCAGCAGGTGCAGAGCACAGGGCAGCGAGGCCGGGGGATGGCGGCCGTGGCCTCGGATCCCACCCGTCTCCCCTCCACCAGCTTCCCTGCCCCGCCCCATGTCCACGAAAGCCGAGTGACAGCCGGAAACAGCTGGGGCCTCTACCCACGCGTCGGGTGGGAGTGGGTCTCCTGGAGCTCAGCCTCGGCTCCAGCCTTGGAACCGTCTCCAGACGTCCCTCAGGGCAGCCGACACGCTTCCCAGAACGTTACTTCGCCTCCAGAGCTGGACGAGGAAAGGGAAGACAGTCTGCAACCAGGGCAGGTGTTTGGAGGCGGGTCTTCAGGGCGTGCTGTTCGGGAGACTTTGAAATCTCTCTGTCCGGTGGTCCCTGCGGCCTCGCTCTCCTTCCCGGGCTTCCTGTTCCTGCCTCTCCCCGCCCAGGGCTGCTTGGCATATCTTTAATTTCCTTGAAACACAGGAGCTGAGTCTGAGGTTCAAGGGCAGTGGTTTATTTGGACAGTGGCTGAAGCAGGGGCAGCGAATGGGAAGAGGTGCGGAAGGGAGGGAGCCATCGAACGGGCGTGTCCGGCGGCTGCTGCCACAGGCCACCGGCCCCCAATCCGCCGGGGACCCTCACAGGCCAGGCAGGACACCTGCCTCAGCTGTGGCACTGAGGAGAGAGGGAGTGGGGGTATTTATACACTCCAGGCATTGGCTGAGGCTGCTCTTCGGGTGTTGTACCCCTTATCTGCCAGGGGCTCGGCCAAAGAGCAGCCTCGGGGGGAAGTGGGGCCTCAGGGTGGAGGTGGGGCCTCAGCGTGGAGATGGGGCCTCAGGGTGGAGATGGGGACTCAGGGTGGAGGTGGGGACTCAGGGTGGAGGTGGGGACTCAGGGTGGAGATGGGGCCTCAGGATGGAGATGGGGCCTCAGGGTGGATGTGAGGCCTCAGGGTGGATGTGGGGACTCAGCGTGGAGATGGGGCCTCAGCGGGGAGGGGGGCCTGAAGCCAGGTTGGGGGGCCTGAGGCCAGGTGGGGGGAGCCTGGGCGGGAGGTGGGGCCTCTGGAAGTTTCTGGGGCGTCCATGGTGGGGGGAGGGGTGTGAGGTGGCCAGTCCCGAGTGAAGGTCCACCTCTTCACTGCGTGTCCTCAGCTTCGTCCCCTCCCTGGCTCTGTGAGGCACCGTCCCTCCACAGGCTGCCCCTCGCCTGTCCTTGCACACGCGGCTGTCCCCTCTCTGGGGGCCTGTTGCTCCCACTGTGCAGGGCCCCTGCTGGCTGGCCGGAGTGTCGTCCACACTGAAGCTCCCGCCCCGTGAGGGCTGAGGCGAGCCCCGCACCCTGTCCGGTTCTGTTTCCACCCCCGGCTCGGTGCCCAGGCGGGGCCGGCCTCTTGGTTGCGGGCAGTGCTTTCTCTCATGCTGCCCACGTGCTGTGCGGTCTGCCAGTCAGCGCAGGCTGCGGAACGAAACGCTGCAGACGGGGCTTAAGGTCAAGAGGTCAGCAGGGCTGGTTTCTTTGCTCTCCTTGCCGTGTAGACGCCCGGCCTGTGTCCTCACGTGCTCTCCCTTCCGTGTGTGTCTGGGTCGCATTCTCCTCTTCTTCTAAGGACACAGTCATACTGGGTCAGGGCCCACCCATGTGGCTGCATTTCACCTGATCACCTCTTTGAAGGCCCCGTCTCCAGACGCAGCCGTTTCCTGAGGTCCTGGGGTTGGGATGCGAACATGTGAATTTGAGGAGAGGACATAATTCAGCCTCGCCTGAGTGGTGGGCACGGTCCCGTCCCCACAGCTTAGCTGGACATCTCGGCTTGGGGAGGGCAGGTGAGGGGACCGAGAAGGTGGGACGCGTCCCTTCACAAGGTGACTTTTCGGTCCTGTCGCCGGCTGCTCTGGTGGCTCAGGGGCCCGGCCGAGCCTCCCGCCCTGCAGGCTCCCCTCGGGTCCCCACAGCGGCCCCTGGCGACTGGACCTCGAGTCCTTCAATCCTACCACAGCTGGAGCTGGCCTGGGGGCTGCCCCCGGGGCCTGGGCACCCACTCGGCGTCGACTGCTTCCCCTCCACGTACCACAGCCTAAGGCGGCCACGGTGACCCACCCGCTGGGCCCCTCAGGTCTCCAAGGCCCCCAGGGAGCCTCCTGGTCCTGTGAAACGTACAGACCGACTGTCTTGGCAATTGATCAGGTAACTCGGCTCAGGAAGAAAACGAACAGTTGCCGACACCCAGGACCCCAGGAAGCTCACTGTCCGGTTTGCCCGGGCCACGCTTTCTCCACACCGGTGTCCGAAACCCAGGAGCCAGGCGAAGGGCTCTGCTAGAGGCCTTATTGGACGTAACAAGTGATGGTTCTGCAGGACCGTGGTCAGCCATATGGTTTCCACACATTCTTCAAAACATTATCTTAAGCGGCAGCCCGCGTCCACGAGGTCTGAAGAAATCTCAGCCCCGCAAGACAGGGAATCAACGCCTTCCAGAAAGTCAGCCGCGTGAACAGGAGCGGGGCTGGCCCTTGTGGTCTGGGGGAGCACAGGCTTCCAGGGCCCAGCTAGATGGGGGCTGGGATGGCCCCGGCCCCTCCGCCTCTGGTCAGTGTGGTCCTGGGCATTCCCAGCTGAGCTCTCCAAGTGAGTCTGTGCCAGGGCTTTCCCCAGAACCTTCTGTGCGGAGATCCTCTAGGGGATCCTCTAGGGAATGTCTTGGACCCTCCCAGCTCGTTCCCGGCTCACTGCCTCCTGGTGGCTGAGGGGAGGCCCTAGCAGCCCTGTCCCGTGGCCTTGGGAAGGTCCTCCCAGCAGGGGCCTGCCTCCCTGCCTCCCTGCTCCCTTTGCAAAGCATTTGGGAGACTCTTGTGTATGGGGGGCTTGACGTGCAGGTCCTCAGGGTGGGCAGGGGGCAGCCTGGTGCACAGGCGGGGCGGGGATCAATATCTGTAAACTTGAAGATGTGTCAGGGACACCAGGCAGGATTCTTGTGGACAACAGTGTTTTAGAAGAACCATGATGTCTGCATGGCTGTTCATCCGAAGTAGTTATGAATTTCACCTAGTTCTCTAGGTAGGACCCTGTCCAGAGTGGGCCAAGCCCAAATGCCAAAGAGAACACAGGCTGTGTCCAACTATGAAAACATTTCAATGTCACAGAAAGGCTTTGGAGCCTGAATATGTGGTCCACATATTTCAAGCAATAACTGTTACAACAAAATTATAGGATGGCTGGTGTAGACCCATGGAAAACGCACTTTAAATGACGTACAGGGGCCACAAACCCAAATGTTTATGGGGCCGGACATGTAACATGAATGTATGAGTGGGTGCAGATGGGGCAATATGGAGTGGTGGAGCTTGTGGCAAACTGGAGAACACATGACCCAGCCAAAGGCATTCTGGGTAACAGCAACACTATGCCACCAACAAAGCACATCTGTGGACACATGCAGTCCATGGGATGTCAGCTTGCAACCACTCTGTAGCACAACTGTGGAACAGGGACAAAGGTCTTCAAATAGAAAATACAGTTGAAAGAAGTTTCCAATCTACCGTGAGGAGTTTTGATTGACATCACAGGGAGGCTGGCTTCCGCCACTGGCCTCTCTTGCCTCTGGACTGGAAATGGATGATGGAGTTTAATTCATATGCAGATCCTTTCTAGATGCTCCCCTCTAAAAGAGTCTGGAGGTAGAAGCAGCTTTGTCTTCCTGACGAAGGTGCAGGGAGCCTGTGCATTAAGGGGGAGCCATGAGCAATGAAATGGGAAATAATCGATAATAGAAAGCACAGTGCGATCCACACGCTGTCCTGCTCCCTGGGAGCAGTTTGGACATTTATAGGTGTGGCTTGATGGGTCTGGCTGAACCCATCTTCTGTGGTCAGTGTCACTTTGCAGATGTTGCACAATGCAGCCCCCTGGAAGTTCTTCCCCCCCGGGCTTTCCAGGTCTCAGTGACCAAACTCCCTCCAGCCCCAGGTGTAGAGCAGGGGCATGGGGGGTCAAGGACACCGAGACCCGCTCCCCAAAGGACCACGTGGCTTGTCTCCAGTCTCGCTGACTGTGCTCTCCCTGAGGCTCTGCTGGCAGAGACGAGAGCCAGGAAGAGCACGGGGTCTGCACTTACATCTTCCCCACAGGGGTGGTTAGTTTCCTGTGGCGGCCGTAACCAAATACCACAAGCTGAGTGGCGTGAAACAGCAGCGGTGTACTGTCTCACAGTCCCGGAGGTCAGCGTGTCGGCAGGGTCATGCCTCCTATGGGGCTTCTGGGAGACGAGCCTTCCTGATTCCTCCAGCTTCTGGTGACTGCCAGTGGTCCTTGGCTTGTGGCCACAAACCCCGGTCTCTGCCTCCATCTCCTTCTGTGTGTCTGTGTCTTCTCCTTTTCTGTCTCTTATAGGGACACTTGTTATTAGAATGATAGCACCTTGAGATCCTTAATTACATCTACAAAGACCGTTTTCCCAAATATGGTCACATTTGCATGTTCTAGGGGTTAGAATCTAGAACATGTCTTTTGGGGGGACACCATTCAACCCACGACAGGCATTTTTGGTGTCCTTTTCAGCTCTTAAAATTCAAAACAGAAATGGATATTATGCTTGAGGCCAAAGTTTACTTTCCTTCCAGAGGCCAGCTCGTTGACGTGGCTATGCCTCCAGGAAAGATTCTGGAACCAGGAGGAATTCTGGAAGAACCAGGAAGGCCATCTATTTTTAGGATCGTGTATTTGTGGAAGTAGACGTTCCATTCCAGAGTGGCCTCGGTAAACTGTGACCACTGGCTCTCATCTGGATGTCCGAGATGCTGCATCCCAGAGGAAGGTGCAAGGGCAGGGCCTCTGCATGCAGGAGCTGACAGCTTAGGGGACATCTCCTCCCTGCCCCCATGCACCGCTAACTACCGTAAGCAGGGCCTTGCTTCTTAGCACTCTGGCCTGGGATCCTTCAGACAGATTATTAAATACAACAGATGGGATGAGGAGCTAGAGCAAACCGAAGCATGTTGTGACTAAGTGTCTAGGATTTCACCTTGAATCGATACGCTCATTATTGCCATGGGTCACAGAGAAGCAAAAAGAAAAACCAAAAAATTAAAAAAAAACTACATCGGGCTTCCCTGGTGGCGCAGTGGTTGAGAGTCCGCCTGCCGATACAGGGGACACGGGTTCGTGCCCCGGTCCGGGAAGATCCCACATGCCGCGGAGCGGCTGGGCCCGTGAGCCATGGCCGCTGAGCCTGCGCGTCCGGAACCTGTGCTCCGCAACGGGAGAGGCCGCAACGGTGAGAGGCCCGCGTACCGCAAAACAAAAAAACAAACAAAAAACTACATCTATGTTTGTTTGGGCTCTGTATCTAAAGCTTCATCGTAGAAGACTCAGGGAGGGTCAGCGCTAATAAAATCTCTGCAAATCCTGCCATTCGAATCCTCATATAAAATATTTGGGATAACTATTCCAATAGTCATTGCATCCAGCTTAAGATGACTATGGAGAGATTTTAGGAATATTGTAAGAAATAAGGGGAAGTATAAGAAAAAGGAAAAGTATAATGTCATAGTCCCAGGGGCCTTACAAACACTGCAAGGAATGGAGGTCCTTGAGATCAAAGCCAAAGAGATTAACAGGTGTTTCTGTTGAAGAAAGAATGACATCTCGGGAAAGCCACAGATGGGAACCTCAGTTTGATCATGTTGCCTCTCTTTGCGGGGCCATAAGCAAATTGGTTAACCGAGTCTCCCCTAAACATTGGCCCACACCCACCCCCATAAGTAGCTACACAGAAACTTCGAGAGGCCGCTGCCCCCTCCTCACACAATGGCCCCTGAGAAATGGGAGTCAGAGGACGTGGCTTGGGCCCCAGCCATGTCCTCGAGCTCTGTTTTCCTGGTGATGCCCGCCTGCCACGGGTGTGTGCAGGGGAGTAAATGAGGCAGTGTATGCGAAAATGGGCTGGAAATAGGAACCTTGTATTTCGTTGTTAAAAAAGCAGTCCTCACAAGGAAAAGAAGCACTGTAGAGGCGCTTTCCTACCAGCATGGGCTACACTCTTCAGCATGACCTTACTTCTGCCAGCTGAGTCCAGGGACATGCCGATGGTAAGCCTGGGAAGAAAACAGCAGGTCCTGCGCTGTTCCAGAGCCCGGCCTCGGCGTCTGGGCTGGACGGTGGTTACACGTTTGACCCTGGCTTCATCCCTAGGGGGTGTGGGGCCTCATAGACGTTGTATTTCCACTTCCCACCCCCAGACAGACTGCTTACCCATGTGAAAATTAACTAAAATTTCATTCTGATTATAAAACGAATACCCCCTCCTTGTTGGAAATTCAGAAAATCAAGAAAAGAAAATGAAAACTACCTGTAATTTCATCAGTCTGATAAACGAGAGCTAGTATGTCGAGTCCTTCGCGCAAGTCTGCCACTGTTCTAAATCTTCACACGAACGCTCTAACCCTCACAGCAACCGAAGGTGTAGGGACTGTGATTATCTTCCTGTTATAGTTGGGGAAACCGAGGCACAGGGAGTTAGCAACTTGTCCAAGATCACAGTTAGTTGGGCGTGTATGTGTGTGTGTGTGTGTGTGTGTGTGTGTGTGTGTGCGCGCGCACACGCGCACACGTTTTCATATTAGGATTATACGTTATGCAGTTGAGTCTTGTCTTTCCTTCATTTAACGTTGTGTCATATGTATTCCCCGTCATATTACAAATTCTTATCAGTCATCGTGTTAGTGACTGCTTGGTATCCCATCACTTATATACCCTCTTCCTTATTATTAGACAGGTAAGTCTCTCCTTCCTTTTCTCCTGAATTAGAAGCAGGACTTCAGGGAATCTCTTTGCCCTTGAGTCTTTCTTTGCATTACTCATAATTCCCATAGGAGTAACTCCTAGATATGAAATCGATGTGTCAATGGGTATGAGCTGTGGATCCAGAAGGACCTCACCAATTCACCTTCCTCCCCACAGCACGCCCCCTGCTCTCCCGAAGGCCCTGAGGGGAATCAGTGCAGTTTAGGTGCCCCTGGAGGCTTTGGAAGTGGGCTGCCTAGAGGTCCAGAGTTTGTAGCCCTGCATAGAAGATGGGCCTACAGGTCCAGCTTTCAGAAATTACACAGCCAGGTAGAGGTCTCTCCTACATGAGCATCATAGGAAATTCGTGGGCCCAGGGAGAACTAGGGTTAATGGGAAGAAGTATAAATGGCAACAGAGTAACAAACAGTTTCACTGTGAGTACACACATGTTCTGGGGAACAGCAAAAATCAGCAACAATGTGACACTCCGTTGAATGCACTTAACTTACTATTGGGTTTAAATAACTACATCACACACACACACCCTTCCTTCCACCTATTATGAGTTTGGGGGATTATAACGTAATTATGGCATTTTGGAAACTAAAAAACAAAACCAATATTATCACTCTGCCAGGTGCCAATGTTGTCTGGGGACTAATTGCTTCTCCCAGTGAAAGCAGTGACAATTAAATTCGAGTTCTTCACAGGGGAGGGGAGAAGTTGCTCCGTGGACCCCGTGAAATCGTAGGCAAAAATCTTGCGTGTGTGCCCGTGCGTGTGAGCACGCACACGCACGTGTGCATCTTCCTGTGGAGAAATCCCACTCCCTTAGTCAAGTTCTCAAAGGTGTCCTTGACCCCAGAAAGGTCCAGAACCTGGGCTGTAGGTCAGCTGCGGGGGCAGCCTCCTCCAAGGCGGGTGAAGGGCCGCCTAATCATTCCCCAGGACTCATGTCACCTTGTGCTTGCAGTGCTGGTGAAGGGCCAGGTCACCACCAAGTACTACCGGTTGCTGTCCAAGCTTGGCGGCTGGGTGTGGGTGCAGAGCTGCGCCACCGTCGTGCACAACAGCCGCTCGTCCCGGCCCCACTGCATCGTGAGTGTCAATTATGTCCTCACGTAAGTCAGATGCATTTGTTTCTCTCCTTGCTCTCTCCTTCTCCCCCGGCCCTCATCAGATCGCTCCCAGAAGCACCATCTCTCTCTCCCTCTGTCTTTCTGGAACTGTTCATTTGTCTCCTGTTTTGTTTTATTGAACAATCTGGTTGTCTGGGAAGGGCTGAAGGATTCCTGTATCAGCACTGAGGGCCGGGTGTGCCCCGAGGCTGAGGATGGGATCGGACGGCCCCGGGTGAGGGGGGTGAGTGGGCAGAGGGCGGGCGGGCGATGCCCCCCATCTTGAACAGGATGGAAAGGGGGTGCATATCCTGGACCAGGAATACAAATTTATACTCTTTGGGGCCACAGACGTTTAGGTCGTCCTGCTGCTTCTGCCATTTGAGACAGGGGCTATCTCCCATTTTTTCCTTGTCTTCCTACGTAGCCTGTTGTAAATGATAGTGAATATTTAGCGCCTTTAAAACTCCAGAACGTTAAGTTCAGTCGCAGTTAAGACCAGTAGAAGCAACAGGACTTAAGTCTACCTGGGACCATATGTTCCTCTCCGCCCAACGTGGCTATTACGTGTTAAATCACTTTGCACCCAGCCCCACCCTGAACAGGGTCCTCTCTAATGCAGTGAGGTTTTAGGCTCTCCGTGCTTTCACAGAGTGAGTGCCAGGTTCCTGGGGGTTTGGGGCGGGGTGAGAGGTAGGTGGTGTTTTTTTTTAGGGCTAGAGTGATTTTAGCAAAACTGTACGGGAGAAAGCATTTTAGTCCCTTAATGATTCTACCTGAGCAAACAGGCCCACGTGGGCTAGGGCTAGGGCAACTTCCCCTCCTGAGAATCTGACGGTGCCGAGTTGGCTCTTTAGGGCAGGAATGGGCCCCTGGTGTGGAAGTGGACAAGGCTGGAAGCCAGGCTCCTGGACCGCCAAGGGTCGCCACTCACACCTCCCTGGTGCTAAACAGGGAAGCAGCTGGGCCACAGACACTTACACTGATCAGTAGCATTTCTGTCCTTTCCTTTGTGCCCTGACACCCTGCCTAGTGGCGAATGGTGTCCGCAGGAAACGTGCGTGGGGCTCACGCGGTGGGAGAGAGCCATGCTGCGCTCCCTCTCTTCCTGCCGAAGAACACTGACATCACTCGGCATCTCCCGGGGGCTCTGAGCTCGAGGCTGTGGGGTGGCTTTTATAACGAGGGTGGGCCGTCCCTCGAACCCCAGCCCCATCCACTTAGTGGAAACGACACAGTGGAGCTTCTCGAATGAACTCGCCCTGGGGACAGTCCCGGAGCCCACCCTTCCTCACAGCCCGTGGACATGACCTGTCCCCCTCTTTTGTTCCTCAGGGACATCGAATACAAGGAACTGCAGTTGTCCCTGGACCAGGTATCCACGTCCAAGTCCCAGGACTCCTGGAGGACCGCCTTGTCTACCTCACAAGAAACTAGGAAATTAGCTAAACCCAAAAACATGAAGATGAAGACAAAGCTGAGAACAAACCCTTACCCCCCACAGGTAACACACACCACCTGCAGGGGCTCGGGGCACCTGGGCACCTCTGATCGCACTCAGGGCTCTCCCAGCCCGGGAGTTTCCCTGGGATGTCCCGCCCACAGGGTGGAGACGCGGCCTGGGGAAGGCAGGCAGAGCTACCATCCAGGGGGATGAGTCAGGTCTAGGAAACAGACTCCACTGGGGAGGCTGATCAGCTGCTAGAATCCATGTAAACGTGGCTCAGAACACTGGTGCCTCGTGTTTCCATAGCACTTGATTTTAATGGAAACCTTACCTGTCTCTTAAAGTCTTCTGCAAGCTCTCAAAAGGCGCGAGTGGCTGCATGTATCTGGTGTGTTGTCACTTGGGGTGAGGAGATCTCTTTCCACCCAGAGGGTGGGTCCCCGGGGTGCTGTCTCCTGGGCACCTGTCCCCGGTGGGACCGCGTGCTGGTGGCCGGGGTGCGCCCAGCCCTGGGATGGGGCGGGCACTGTAGGATTGGAGAGCGGTTGCCGCCGGCCCCTCGGTGAGCCCTTCATCCGTCTTCTTCGCTCGGCAGCAATACAGCTCGTTCCAAATGGACAAACTGGAATGCGGCCAGCTCGGAAGCTGGAGAGCCAGCCCCCCCGTCCACACCCCAGTTCCCCCAGAACAGCAGCTCCATTCAGAAGGCGGCGACCTTCTGTACGCCCCGTCCTACAGCCTGCCCTTCTCCTACCATTACGGACACTTCCCTCTGGACTCTCACGTCTTCAGCAGCAAAAAGCCAATGTTGCCGGCCAAGTTCGGGCAGCCCCAAGGATCCCCGTGCGAGGTGGCACGCTTTCTGCTGAGCACGCTGCCGGCCAGCGGCGAGTGCCAGTGGCACTATGCCAACCCCCTAGTGCCGGGCAGCCAGTCTCCAGCTAAAAGCCTTTCCGAGCCGCCGGTGAACCCTGCTCGGCACAGCCTCGTGCCAAACTACGAAGGTGGGTCATGTTTGCACGAGGGAAGGGGGCAGGGCTGTGCACAGCGCTGTCGGTGGGTGGCAGATGGAAAAAGAACCCTCACACTGTGGGCAAACTTTCCCTTTTTTTCTGCTTCTAAGTGGGAATGGCTGTGCTTTCCTGCCCTCACTGAGAGCGCTTCACGAGGGTGGCCGAAAGCTGGGCAACTGAGCCGGTGTGCCTCGTGGGCACCAGGGACAGTATAAAGGGCAGAGGAAACTGGGTGTTCGGCCACCCTCCATAAAAATCCTGGCCCCGTTTGCTCCCCAAAAGGGAAGCAAACTGATTTTCCTATGTACTGAGAACCCCCAGCTATATTTATTTTATAAGATTACTTTCTACTCCACCCAGAAATGAACATGGAACACTATTGGTTTTCTTCCCATGCCAGTTTTCGAAGTGTGGGAAGCGGTGGTGGAAAATCACAGGCTCAGGGACAGAAACGCCACTCACCACCCCAGGGCAAATAGCAAAAACCGTCCAGGACTCAGTTTCTTCATCTGTAAGACAGGAACATAGGCCATGGCAATTGCCTACCGCAGGGCTCGGCACACAGCCAGCTCCTCTTGGCGGCAGGCAAGCAGAGGTCCTCTGTGGGGGTGCCACCAGCTGCCGCAGGCCCAGCAGACTCCTGCCTGCTCCTTGGGACAATCCCAGGCAGAGGGTAGAAGGTGGGGATTGAGGGTTAGCTCAGCGGGGTGTGTTCCTGTTTCACCCAGACCTAACTACTGCTCAGACTGTAGACGAGGTTTGTGCAAATGTCCTGCGGGGACCACTAAATCCCAGAGAAGAGTCACCTGCGTAAGGAGAGCTCCCTGGAGTCCCCCTCCCACCTTTCTCTCTTTGCAGGCAGCTGGGGCTCTCTGCTGCTCCTAGGGCTGCTTTGTGAACCTCTTGCTCTGTGCTGTGACCCAGTCTTTACAAGCCTGTGAGATAAATTTGGTCTCCATAGACAAGAAGAGGGCTAGATCCCGGGAGAAATCTAACCTTCTTGGAGATTAACAGGACATGTTTCTCAAAAGTAGCCAGTTTACAAAAGAACATACCAGCGGCCAGGGCAGTGCAGCTCTGCCTTTTGGCCTCAGGCAGTCCAGAGATTTGACTCCCCAGCACCCATCAGCGCATAGGATCCCTCAGATAACCAAGGAAGGGCCAAGGGGAAAAAAACAAAGCAAAGGGTTTTCATAACAGCTGAAAATACTATCCACTTGAGACTGAGTTGAAAAGATTGTTTGTGTGTGTGTGCGGGAGTTGACCAATGAGATAACACAGTATTTGATTTTTAAATTGCTATTTTGAAAGTGAAAGAGCTTAATAACGACTTCATTTGTCAGTCACTTGGTAAAAAACGGACCAAAGATGCCAACTGGGGGCAGTTGTGATCGACTTCCTAGACTTTTTGATATTAAAGGAACAGGAAGGATGTCTTAAGGTTAAAAAAAAAAAAAAAAAAGACTTCCCTGGTGGTCCAGAGGTTCAGACTCCACGGTCCCAATGCAGGGGACCTGGGTTCGATCCGAGGTCAGGGAACTAGATCCTGCATGCCACAACTAAGACCCCGTGCAACCAAATAAGTAAATAAATAAATATTTTTTAAAAAAAGAGAGGTGGGGGGAGCCAATTGATTGCAGACGTCTAATTAGTGACGATGGTCATTACTTTAATTATGACTAAAGGGAGCAGGGTGATAAGCGCTCCACCCTCCCCACTGAGGTGAAAGCAAGAAAGCGCACGGCAGCCTGGGGTCACCTAACACTAGGGCCGAGGAAGCCTCTGGACCAACGCTGTCCAATATGGTAGCCACCAGCCCCGTTCGGCCAGTGCAATGAGATGTGTTCGGAGTGTCTGCACTGCATTTCAAAGACAGAAACAAAGAATACAATTTCTCCCCGATTTTTATATTAATTACACACTGAAATAATAGTCTAGCTATGCTGCATTAAATTAAGTATCTTACTAACACTAATTCCATCTGTCTCTCTTCACTTTTTCCTGTGGCTGCTAGAACACTGCAACTGGCATCCTGTGATTGGACCTCGCGGGCCCGGCACGCACGCGGGAAGGGGCGAGGGCGGCTCCGGGGCTCGAGCGCGCGGGCGGCAGGGGTGGCCCAGGGGTGGTGGCGGCCCCAGGGCCCCCCGGCTTGGTGTCGCTCTGGGCATGTCCCCCTCCTCCCCCGCGCGGGCGTCTAACGTGTCGCCTGTCCCCGCAGCGCCCGCCGCAGCCGCGCGCAGGTTCGGCGAGGATACCGCGCCACCGCTGCCGAGCTTCCCGAGCTGCGGGCACTACCGCGAGGAGCCGGCGCTGGGCCCGGCCAAGGCCGCCCGCCAGGCCGCCCGCGACGGGGCGCGGCTGGCGCTGGGCCGCGCGGCCCCCGAGTGCTGCGCGCCGCCGGCCCCCGAGCCGCCGGGCACGCCGGCGCAGCTGCCCTTCGTGCTGCTCAACTACCACCGCGTGCTGGCCCGCCGCGGGCCGCTGGGGGGCGCTGCGCCCGCCGCCCCCGCCCTCGCCGGCGGCCCCGGCGCCCCCGATGCGGGGGCCGGCGCGCTGCGACCCCGGGCCCCCGACCCCGCCACCGCCGCCTCGCCGCCCGGCGCGCCCCTGCCGCACTACCTGGGCGCCTCGGTCATCATTACCAACGGCAGGTGACCCGCCCGGGCCGGACCGCAGAGTCCTGGGGCCGCCCCGCCTCGCGCGGGGCTGCCCGCGGGGAGAAGCCATAGGCCAGCCTCTTTGGCTCCCATTTTACCAAGTCCAGACGAGTCAAGAGGGACGAGATGTATATGCACGATTTAAATTAATTTATACAGAGACAACTATTTTACTAGAACTCCACCGCCGACTTTTGGATTTTTACCGTAGATGCCATAACCGTCCGTGTAGAGAGGACAGAGACACGGCGACGTTGGGGAGACGTGACCGCCCGACCTTTGTTCCGCAAGAGCCGGGTTTTCTGAAAGGGCGTAGCTGAGCGTCCCCGACCGCCCACGTGTGGCCTCAACTACTCCGTCTTTGGGGGGACTTGGTTTCCTCACCTTGAAATCAGGCTTGCGCGCCTTGCGTGTCCCCGATGTTCAGGAACAGTCCCTCTGGGGGCTTGGAGGAGGCGCCGCTCCTCAGATGCCTCCACTTTGCGGAGGAAACCCCACCCTGATGCAGTCAGGGGTGCCGGTGGGTGGCCGACCTGGAAGCTTCCTGTATCCAGAGTCCTTTTAGATTAAGTCAAGGCAGAATGCGATGATTTAAGTCCCATGAACGGACAACTCCGTTGTCTTTAAAAGTCATTCATGAGTCTAATTAAAAGCTGTTGTTTTAATTTAACCCTTTCCTTAATACAAACATCAAGCCCAGACAAGGGGGTGAACGTGGGTGCGCTTCATGAGTACGTTCACAAGCTCTTATTCCCTCCTACCCCATTAACTCTTGAGAACAGCACCTTCAGAAATATATGGAATAGGCATTAAATGCAAATATATATATATAGCCAGATATTTTATGAGAATGACATGTGGATGATTTCGGTGCCCAGTGGATTGGCTACCCCTGTCAAGTTTGATGACAAGGCAAAATCCCTCTGGCCCACACAGACCTGTAATTCCCTAGGCTCGTGTTTGCTACAAGTAGTGCTAATAAAGTTAGTTACATTGCATGTGCAATATGGAAGATTGTCAATGGACTGCGCCTTGTGGAAGAAAACATGCTAAAGGGATGTAATGAAAATGATGTACATGTTGTCTTCAGCGTTTTCTGCATTTTATACAGAGCAAGAAAACTCCATATGAACATGTCATGTGTATAACAGGTAAACAGAAATCTTTTTATAAAGAACCAGCAGGGACTTCCCTGGTGGCGCAGTGGCTAAGACTCCGTGCTCCCAATGCAGGGGGCCCGGGGTTCAATCTCTGGACAGGGAACTAGATCCCACATGCCACAACTAAGGAGCCCACATGCAGCAACTAAGACCCGGCACAACCAAATAAATAAATGTTTTTTAGAAAAAAGCACCAGCAGTGTTTTTAAAATAAACTTCCATTAATTTTTGTTTTATTTTTATACTTTTGCTTCAAGATTTCACCATTTAAAAATTCTATCACGGTTCTGCAGTGGATCAACGCGTTGAACCACCCTTTTTTCAATCTGCTCCACACGATAAATGCTCCCTCGTTTTGCTGCTTTTTCAAAAATGGTTTACTTTTAGGAAACTATGTCCACCTTTCTCAGTGGAAAGGTTGTTCACAAATGTCTTTAACTCACTGTTCTAGAATCAAAGTGCACCTACGTCAACTGTTCTTAAAATGTGAAAGGACCTGTTGCCCACCCAGCGTCACTATGAGGACCTGCCTCATTCCGTAGGTGTCAGTTGCCTTACGGTACAATTTGCAAATTTAGGAACATGTGTCTTGCAGTGAAGAGACAGGTTCAGAAGAATTATAGGCATACACCCCTACACAGCACTTAGCCATACCTCATGAGCAGCTTGTTGTGAGTGTGAGCACACATAAAATAAGCCTGGGGTATTATTTTTGTGCTGTCGAGACCTGTAATTAAACCATGATTCCAGGAAGGTGCAGGTTTGATGAGCAGGAGATTCACCTGACATTTTTCAATAAAGTACTGTAAAATGCTTTTGTGTCTACCTTGTCATTAACCATTGGGGGCTGTATAAATAAATACAAACCACGAAGGCTTTTGGAGCAGTTTAAGATCAAAGGTTACTGTTAGGAAAGAAGAGCGTTATAGATTTATAAATGAGAACATAAACAGGCTTAACGATGAGTGTATATGTACTTGAAAGATAAAATGTGTACTAGGAAAAACTTCCTTGCCTAAACAAACATCACAGTTTTCATAGCCTAGAACACGAAGGAAGATTCCTCTGCAAGCCGGCTTCCAGGCGGCCAGCAGCTCGGAGAAAAGTTAACAGAGCAGTTACTATGGCAACCTGATATGATTACCTCCATCTTTTAGTCTGCACATTTAAGCTGGGGATATCGTTTCCTGACTTCTGTGAGGCTCTGGAAGAGGAAGAGGAAGCATTTTAATAAATATGCATCTCTTTCACAAAAAAAGAAGAAAAAAATTGTAGTGGGTCCTAACATGTTGACAAAAATGCCAGATCAAATGGATTTGAGGACTGACTCGGCCCTCCCTCCACTGGGCCTCCCAGAGAAAGGAATTCCTTTATGTTCATTGAAGCCCTTTCTAGAAAAGCCATTCCACTCATACCTTTGTAGAGAAGTGAACAGGGTGTGAAGGGCTGCTCGGAGGAAATCTGCAAGAGCCTGTATTTTCTGCTCCCTTACCCCGACCCCTTTTGTCATTTTAAAGTCCGATAGGCCAGGCCTTCCTCCTTTGGATCCTAAGGGTGGGGGAGGTGTAATCCTTCAACGAATCCTGTTTCGAGTCTACTGTAATTTATTGTAACTGTGAGACAGTTAAGGTAGACTTTGGGGGCTGGTACAGATGAAAGAACACTTTAAAATAAATTCCATAAAATTACAGTAGCTTAAAATCTTAGTGAATAGTAGTCCTTGGGTTATCTAAGGTGCGTTACTCAAGTTCTTCCTAAACTTAAGTATGATAAATACGGTTAAAATCTTGGGGAAAAACTGTCGAGACAAAAGTCAAGCAGTTTCCACAAAAGAGAACAATTCGACAACAACAGAATCTGTTCTTATATTAAATTTGTTGTTATACTCAATTAATTTTCAAATTAAAAATTGACATTAGTAAATTTATTTCTCACCTCAGTTTTGTTTTCTTTTTTTAACTTTTCAGTTTGCTGACTTTCATTCTTTGGAGTCATATGATCTCTCTTTTGTATGATACATAATACATTTTTCAAAAATACATTTAAAAAGCCACCAGCTTCTCAATACGTAGAAATACATACATATTCCTATGTTAAACTATTTTTTAAATGTTTAAATATGAATAAAAACACTGTAACCAAAAGTAGTTGCTTAGTTTTACAAATGAAATGTGGTAAAAATAACAATGAGCCTGAACTATATAGAAAGTCTTAAAGTTTATTTTGATAGACTTACTTTTTACAGGAATTGGTTTAAATTAATTCCTTTTCAGAGATGATTCTTTGAAAAGCTAAAAATGCAGAGGTTTCACACTTTCTTTTATTTCAAATACGCATAGTAGTTACCCAGGAATACCGACTCTCCATTCTTTGTCTGTTACGAGCAAACAGATCTATGGACTGTAAGCCTAAAATGTCTCCTTTATGCACTCTGAAATGGTTGGGTGAGTCTGCTTCTCTCCTGGCTCCCAGACTCTCGGGTGAGAGGCGGCCATGCAGCCCCCGTGTGTGTGTAAGGGTAGGGGTGCGGTTGCACGCTACGCGGGTCTGGGCCTGCGCACCCACCCACAGCAGTCAGGGGGCTGCAGCAGCGAGCCCCACACCGGACACAAATCCTTTCGGCTTTGCCTCCACGCTGTAAACGCTGCCAGGATGAACAGTGCCGAGGAGCACTGCCGGGGGGGGGGGGCGGGGGGGGGGGGCTGTGCGTGTGTGCATGCGCGCGTGCGTGCCCCGGAAGCCCAGGTACTGCTGTGTCCTATTTTAGGGGGCACTTCCTCAAGAGTTCTTCTGAAATTTGCTACCAGCCCAGAAGGGATGACATCTTGCCCTTTACATAACCTGGTAGAGATGCGCAGCCTCTGAACTGGGGCACAATTCAATATCCTAAGAACACACGCCAATCCTGAGTTTAGGTGCCGTGTTTTAAAGATTAAGAAGAAAATGCAAAGTTCCTGTTAAGACTTTAAAGCTCCTTGAGGTCATCGATTGCCGGGTGCATAAACGGCCCAAATTGATGAGTGCAGTACAGCAAGTTTCCCTAATGCTAACAGCTGTAAGGGAAATGGCTTTATTCAGCTGTTCTAGATGAAGCAGAATTTCAAAAGTCTTTGGTTCCTCTGAGGCAAAATCAGGTTTATGAAAAACGCAGCATCTGCTCCAAGTCTATGTTGTCTCCCTCAAGACAACTGGGTGTCGGCACAAGTAAGAACAGTCTTAAAAGCACAGAGGCAAAGTGATATGCCCGGAACATCTCCATCTGCTTTGACATGGCCACACTTCATTAGTTTTAATTTACCAAAAGGAAATTAAATGATAACATTTTTTTTTCCCCAAAGCAGACTGTCTAGAATAGGACTTCAGCTTAAAACAAATCATAGCATGTTTCTCATTAAATAACCCCCCAAAGAAATTCAAAAAGTAATGATGGCAGCTCTGAGAGATGACTTGCCTTATATTACAGAGTTTGAGAAATGAAACTTGCAACATTAGCCTGAGATCTTTCTTCTTGATGATATTTTGCAGATGCCCTCTCAAGGGTGAGACCATTTTGTAATTTTGGGGTGCTGTGGACTTTAAACTTTTATGTAGACTTGGGCATTTAGGAGAGAGTGGGTTTTTTTTGTTTTTGTTTTTTTTAAAAGAATAATTCTAATTGAAGCCTTATTTGCAAAAATTACTTCTGAAGTTCTTTTCAAGTTACATTTCCAAAACACACATATTGGGTTAGTGGACTTAACTAAACGTGTTATTTGTTTCCTTCCTATGTGGCTGCCTGTGCCTGGCTACAGGTAGGCAGATTTTATACTGAAACCACAAGCTTCTGGAGTTAGCCTGATTGGGTAAAGCTGGATGAAGAGGGTGCTAGTGCACAATAAGGGGATTCTGTTCAAAGCTGAGAGCCTCATCAAGTTTTCTTGTCACTAATTTCAGTTGGGAATGGCAGGAAGAGAGAAAAGTGGACAAAAATTGGCCTTTTCAGGCTGCAAAGTAATGTGTATGATTCTCAAGTTCAACAGAGATAGGAGTTACATGGAAAAAGCATGGAATACATCTGGAAATAGCAAATGTATATCAAAAGGCTTCCTTTCTTTTGTTCTTCCATGCAGACTCTTAGGGCATCATATTTGGAACATCTTCTTTTAAAGTTTCTCTCTCTCTCTCTCACACACACACCCATCCTCTTAACTGATGGCATTCAGTAGCAATAACATTTTCTTTTTTGGCAATATGAAAAGGGGGCCAAAAAATGTGACTTGCAAATAAAATGCCACGTACTTCTATAGTGTGTGCACTGCACAGTTCCGCAGGATTTCGAAGCGAGCCTGAAGCTGGCTTACAAGCGCCACATCCTCCTTTGCGTGTGGAATGAGACTTCAAACCCAGCTGTTAGGCCCAAATCATCCACCTCGCATCCGCGCAATGCCTGATCAACGCTTTCAGGACCCTGAACTTGATCCCATCACTTCAGAATATGCAGTAAATTTAAACTTATGAAAGGAGAGCTCATTAGTTAATGTCAAAGTAATTAACTGATTTCCTCTACAAGGTCATCGCAAGCATACCAGCCTCTGTTCCGTTTAGACATTGTTATTGGACCACAAACCACAGGATGAGAGTAACACTAGAAATCTACCTTCTCTTTTCTTCACTAACAAAAAAATAAAATGATAACTAAGTGCCAATATATGTTCCTGTAGGAAAACACCTCCCTGGATGCTTGTAAACAGGGTTACCCTACCTCTAACTCACCAATGGTCTGGGCCCGAAAACCTTTTTAAAATCTGTTTTTAATAGTCTAGGGGTAGAGACCTCCACTACTGGGAAAACATTTGAATTATGCCATTGCTGTTTCCATGTAAAAACTACCCCCCTCCCCAATTAAGATGCATCCAATTCCAAGAGGGGAGAAGAATTTCACACCCTATGCCAGGGCTTATACCTGAATTAAATCTTCCACTTGTCAACCCTCCACCCCCAGCATCTTCAAACACCAAATAAAATGACAACAGAACAAAATTAAAGAATTAACAGGTTAAGTGGAGGGAGAAAACATTTGCCTACAACTCCGAATTCGTTTTCCAGATCATGGGCTAGGAAAGGCGGCAGAAATCGACGTGCAATGCTCCTGCGGCGGTTCTGCCCTTCCGCCCGTCCCAGCTCATCCCAGCTGTGGCCCGGGGCCCAGCAGACGCTCCAGACAGGACTACGGCTGTTTGGGGATTATGAGGTTTCCCAGCATGTCGAAGGAGTTGCCGTCTGGATGCACAGTCACCACTTCGCCGTTCTCCTGGTGAACCAGAAGGAACCCGGAATCATCTAGGCCCACTATCCACACCTTTGGTCCCTCAGCACTTCCCAGGCGGACCTGCTGAGCACTGAAAATGAAGAACAGCCCCCAGTCACCAGGGAAATGTAATGCTGCTGCTTGAGACAATTGTTCAGCAATTATCCATTATGCGAAAGGATTCGGGGGTGGGCTGGGATGGATATAGTTAAAATGAATCTGAGCCCGAGCTCTGACTTCCACTGGTCTCCCCTGAATTGTCCTGAAAACTACCTGCATAACCAGGGCGAAGGAAAGTCCACTAGGGAGTTAGGAATTGCTTCCCTTATAAACGACGTCACTCCTCATTCTGATCATCTGGAATGATTATTTGCACCACTTCCTCACCCTCTAGCTACTTTAGTTTTTATTTATTTATTGCTGCATTGGGTCTTTGTTGCTGTACACAGGCTTTCTCTGGTTGTGGCGAGCGGGGGCTACTCTTTGTTGCGGTGCGCAGGCTTTTCATAGTTGTGGCTTCTCTTGTTGCGGAGCACAGGCTCTAGGCGTGCGGGCTTCAGTAGTTGTGGCACACGGGCTCAGTAGTTGTGGCTCGCGGGCTCTAGAGTGCAGGCTCAGTAGTTGTGGCACACGGGCTTAGCTGCTCTGCGGCATGTGGGATCTTCCCAGACCAGGGCTCGAACCCACGTCCCCTGCATTGGCAGGCGGATTCTTAACCACTGCACCACCAGGGAAGTCCCTCTAGCTACTTTAAAGAAACACTGTGCAACCCTCTAGGTTTTTTGGCTGAGACTGGCCACTTTCTGGCTGTGTTCAAAACTCTTTATCAAGTTGGGTAGCATCAATTATAAGTTAAACTCATTCTAATTTTACTTCTTTAGAACAGTTTCCAAATGCAACTGTTGAGTTACATCCTTGTTAGCAGTTTTAAAAGTACGGACTCTGTACCTCCCCAATTTTTATTTTGAAGAATTTCAAACCTACAGAAAAGGTGAAAAATAGTACAATGAACCTCATATTCCCCTTTCACTTATATTCACACCAACTGGTAACATTTCCCATGTTTGCTCTCTTTACACACACACACACTTACAGTTTTGTGGGGGTGGTTTTTGCTGATATTTACAAATAAGTTGCAGGCATTGTGACACTTTATACTTAAATACTTCAGCATGTATCTCCAAAGAATAAGAAGTATCTCCTACAAAACCAGAATATCATTATCACTCTCAAGAAATTTGATCTTGGGCTTCCCTGGTGGTGCAGTGGTTGAGGGTCCGCCTGCCGATGCAGGGGACGCGGGTTCGTGCCCCGGTCCGGGAAGATCCCACATGCCGCGGAGCGGCTGGGCCCGTGAGCCACGGCCTCTGAGCCTGCGCGTCCGGAGCCTGTGCTCCGCAACGGGAGAGGCCACAGCAGTGAGAGGCCCGCGTACCGCAAAAAAAAAAAAAAAAAAAAAGAAAAAGAAATTTGATCTTGATACAATAACATTATTTAATACACACTGCCTGTTCAAATGTCCCCATCGTCTCATTAATATTCTTTGTGGCTATTTCCTCCCTTCCAGGATCTGATTATGAATCACATATTGCATTTAACTGTCATGCCTCCTTAGTCTTCTCTAATCACAAAACTCCCACCTTCTCTGTGTTTTTAAGACACTGCCATTGTTGAAGGGTAGAGGCCTATTGGTATACATCAGTGCTTCTCAAATTGAAGTGCCTGAGAATCCCCTGGAGCCTTTGTTAAAACACAATGCTGGGCCCCAGCCTCAGAGTTTCTGATTTAGGAAGTCCAGGGTGGAAGTCAAGAATCTGCGTTTCTAACAAGTTCCCAGGTAAGGCTGCCACTGCTGCTGGGAGATCTCACTTTGAAGATGACTGTTATCAAGAATGTCCCACATTTTAGATCTGCCTGTTTCCTCACAATTAGATTCAGCTTAAACATGCTGGGCAGGAAAATCTCCAGTGATGTTGTGTCTTTCCCAGGGCATCCCACCAGGAGGCACAGGATGCCCGTTTGTCCCAATGACTGGAGATGCTAACTTGCTCAAGGTGGTATCCACCAGGTTTATCCATCAGTAAAGTAAAAGATAATGATCTAGACCAGTGTTTAGTTTCTCGTTTTAAGATATTAAACTACTGATTTAATAAAGGAATTTTAAAAGAATGAAGACAAGCCAGCACTGACCTGTGTAGCCAATATTTATAATAGAGAGGAAGAACGCCATTGGGCCCTTCGTCCTGAAATGTGTCGATCAGCTTCTCCAGCACAGTCACGCTTCTGGCGATGAGATAATCAGCTCTTAAGGGCTTTAGTTCGGCCCCGTGTTGCTTATTGTATTCTGTGATGAGATCGTTGATGCATATGGTAGGGTTGCTGTTAGTCACGTTAAATCCACAGCCTGGACAAAAACAAACAATTGAAAACACGAGTAGCTCAACCTACTGACGACATCACACGTTTCTCTGAACCACCTGGAAAAAGTTACAGTTTTTACTGTCAACTTCCTGCTTCCTTGTCCTCATTTTGAGTTTATTGTCTCTGGCCACTTAGAGAAAGACTTACGTCTTTAAGCCCATCTTCCTTTCTCACCCTTCCCTCACTATCCCCATCAAACCAGAACCATTCCAGATTACAAATTAGTTGGGCAAAAAAAGCAAGCCAGATTTGATTCAATTAAGCAGAAGCTACGAATGGGACAAAACAGAGTTGCTTCTGAAACGACCACCTCCTGTGGTCTAGCCAAGAACTGGAGCTCTGCACTGAGCCGGATGTAAAACAAAATCTCTTGTTTCTTTTTCTATTTAAATAATGGAACACATGCTTACACATAAAGAATTTTATTCAGGTCTTAAGAAGTAAACTCTGGATTCAGAGATTTCCAACCTTGGTCATGACTTAACCCTAAAACACATCTTTTAATGCTTTATCCTTGGAAGTCTTTGGTGCTAGGGTTACACTGTTGGCAAAAGGCCAACCCATGTTTAGTGGCTCTTTCACAAGCCCCTAAACCAAGGCTTCAGGAGAGTGAGTTTCTGGCTTATCTCTGCTGTTACTTAACACCACTGTTCTCTGCAGGAGAGGGGAGACTTTAGAAAAGCCGAACCTTGGTTTTCAGCAGGGCCCTGAACCAACCTCAAAGAGGTCTTCAATAAGGAATAAAATACTGCAAGAACTAGGCAGGAAGACTATCGTTTTTTTCAGGGCCTCTGGGAAAAAAATTCCCAAAATACTTGCCTCAGATAGAACAACGATATTTACAATAACTACTTTTTGGTAAATGTTCTGCGCCACTTTCAGTGTTAAGGGAAGGACTGACTGGCCTCAGATTATTATTTTTTTAAATATACTGGCTATTAAAATACAAAGCAGCGTAAAAAACAAGTAACTAGAGCAACAGGGGCAGAATCTGCAGTTGTTCATTTGTTCTTTCATTGGACAACATGCACAATAGCTGAAGCACCTGTGGCATATAAAGCATTCAATTACGTGTATATAGCGCTGAAAAAGCTCCCCTGTATTCAGAAATCCAAAGTGCTGGGAAAATAGCTACATGAACTACTGTCAACTTAGGCTGCGTCTTTCTAAAGACCAGCAAGCACCCCTGACGGTGACCTTGAATCTTTCTCCAAAAATGCCCCCCGTCCCCCTCCCCCACGTCCCAACGCCTTAAGAAAGCTATGGAATCTCCCCGCAGGAAAATGTTTCATTCCCCCCACACTGACAAAATTCCCTAGCTCCCTGAAGGAAACCCAGCACTGGGCCTCCTCAATATCTGTGGGCCCTATTAGGAATCTCTGCACCTAGCCCAGTTACTCATTTATAGATGGCAAACGGAACTCGGAGGGTATGAAGAAGCTTGCCTAGAATAATATTGCCTGTTGGTAGCAGAGCTGGAAGCATACACCTTGTATTCTTTGGCTGGCGCTTCTAACACACAATCACATGTTTTCTCTCCATCACTGATTTCTGAACACCAATCAAACTCTCCTGGGCATTAGGGAGAAGCTGATGCTTGGATGACCAGGGGCCGAGGAACTTCTGAAGCCACTTCAGATCCATCTCCTTGCCTGATACGGACGTGCTGATGGGAAACAGGGATTCTTTACCCCACCCTGACCAGCCTGGAGTTTCTTCTGAGGTCAAAAAGAACGCAACTTTTCCAGGGACTGGGAAGGTCAGATTAAGAATACAAGAAAGACTGCCAGGACACCCATCCTTGAAATTAGCTTTCTTTTCTTATTACCAAATAATACAGTAAATGTTTACTTTCACTGTTTCTAATTCATTGAGAAGCAGGAGTGTGGAGAGGTATAAGAAAACGCCTGTTTGATGAGATGCCAATTCGGTGGTTTCCATGGCCATAGATAGGAACACTAAACCCTTTGAAGGGCTTTCTACCAATCTGGCCTGTTGTGCACACATATTGTGTTCTATAACTCAAGACTCAAAGAAAAAGTAATCCCATATGATAATCCACTCCCCCCAATACAGCCATGTGTGAACCACTTTTATTTTTATTAATCTAAAAATTCTGGTGGAAGGCTTTAAAAACTTACCAATAAGTATATGAAATGTTTCTCCCATAAGTGTTGAGTTAACCAGAACTCCACCAAGCTTCATGAGGTCACTGTAATAAATATCGTTGGGCCACTTCACTCGTAAGTTGATATCCTAAAGGAAAATCTACATATTAATCAAGCAGTCAGAAGACACAAAGGGACCAGAAGAGGTCATCCAGCTAAAATAAAACAAAAGAAAAAAGATGAACAGAATACTCTTGAAACAAATGGAACAGGGAGTCTCATCCTCTCTTCTTTTTGAGACAGCTAATCACCGCTTTGGAACAATCCAGTATTAAAGTACCTGGTGGGGCTAGAGGGAAGGAGACCTAAAGAACACACTCAACAGGAATCCCAGCATTCTCCCCACCCCCATCACTGTTCATCAACAAAAACACTCTCCGAAGACGCCTACCTTGGGAGTTAAGTTCATTATCCCAATATCAACAACCACACCACAGAGTACCACTGTGTGCTGGGGACAGGGGGCAGGGAGAGAATAATACTCTCAGGGCTCTTTTCCCTTAAGGAGCTTCTGCTCAAGAGAGAGACGAATGGCCCTGGATTAACCAACGTCCTAAAAGTCAGGGAGAAATGTGCCAGCAGAATGCTCTGGAGATAGAGAGGAGCACCTCGTTTTACTGAGTTATTAGAGAAGGTCTCCATGAACGGCCACCAGTCAACTCGGGAAAGAGAAATAGACTTGTCCAGTGGCCTGCTGCCTCTCCATCCTGAAGGATGTGGCCTGGGCAACCCTGCCTGTGCCTGGTCTCAGTGGAACGGGCCAAGGGCGGACACTGCCTTGAACTGGGCCACCCAGACCCCCACCTCCTGCCATGACTGTGAAGTTGGGGCACACAGACTGGGTGAGACCCAGTGGGCACCAGAACTGCCAGGGCTCCTGGGTCTGGGACTGGCAGGCAGGTGTGGGTAGAAGGAAGCCCATCTGGACACATGAGGCTGGAAGAGAGACACTCAGCAAAATAAAACCAAGAGACCAGAGAGTAGATAATGGCCTCAGTCCCAGAGGGCTGGCTCTTTCTTCACTGGGGGCAGGCACGGCACCAAGCCCCAACTCGGTGTTAGCCTGCACATCACTTATACCAAGCCCATGTGTTGCTACTAGTATCATCTCTATTTAACAAAGGGAGGGCTGAAGCTTAGAGACACTGCCTGGCTTGCCTGAGTCTGCGCCACCTGCAAGTGGCAGAGCTGGGATACAAACCCAGGGCTTTCTGACACCAACCCCTGGGAGCTTAACCCTATGCTATGCAGCCTGCCGCTTCCTAGCAATCCTCTTCCCTCCCTCCAGCAGGACTTCTTTTCACCTTGGCCAGTTAGAACATGTTTCTGTCCTTTAAAAGCTCATCTGCTCTATGACAGGGAAACCTCATATTACTTTTCTGACTGAAATAAGGTTCGGGGGGATGGGTGGAGGTGGGGTGGGAAGTCTGTCCCCCAGGGGACATCTGGCAATACTGGGAGGCATTTGTGCTTGTCACAGCTTGAAGGAATCCTACTTGCGTCTAGTGGGGAAAGGCTACTGATGCTGCGCCACCGCCCATAATGCCCAGGATGGGCCCACAACCGAGATGGAGGGGCCCAAACGTCAACAGTGCTGAGAGTGAGAAACGCTGGTCTAGAAAATCTGCACCTTGGAGACCATGGTCCTGGTCACTCTCCCAATTCCCCTTCTTTCTCCTCTCTTGCCTACCCACGTCCCACGGTGGCCAGCACAGTCCCGGCCGGAGCTCAGAAACAGCTCCTCCACTACAGGGGCCGCTGCTTACTTCTGTGCTGCCCCTGCTTTCGGGCTCCTGTTTCACTTCACATTTTCAGGTCTAGTTAGTTAATGATGCAACCTGTGAAATTCTGGGTTCTCAACCAGGTGAACAGGACATCTATTCCAAGATGAAGAGAAAGTTCAGGTGTTTATTTTTCATTGTCTCAACCTTTTATTCAGACAGCTACTACAGGCCTTCCAGGTATAAAGCACTACGCTAGGCTCTTTGAGGACCAAAATAAAACCAATCCTGTGTTCCAAGAGCTGGTTGCTTTGTAGGAGTTAGAACCGGAGCACAAATAACCCTGCTTCAAGCAATCCAAGGGAGGTGCCCTAAAAGTGGCCTAGACATTTGAAAGCGCTGCATGGCATTGGAGGAGGGAGAGTTTGTAGCTAGCAGTTTCCAGGAAAGGCATTTGAGCCAGGACGCTCAGGGCAAATAGGACCTGGAGGTGCAGAGAAGAGAACAGGAGCAGGATACACGGGTGGGGGGAGGCTGCAGAAGTCCAGCAGGACCTCGAGGACAGAAGAGCAGCAGGAGCAAGGGCGGGCAACCCAGCACGGGCTCCGGAAGGGACGGCACACAGGCCACCGCACTGCCCCCGGTCCGACCAGGCTGGGTATGGTTCGTGTGCAGATGGTGACATCTGGCCGGGGACAAGAAGGGCAGGATGTAAGAGAGGCCAACCCAGCACAACGGGGGGCCTATTTCAACCACCCTGTAGCTGTAGTGTGTAAGCTAATTAGACTCGGTGAAAAATGAATATTCAGGACCTCCCTGGTGGCGCAGTGGTTCAGAATCTGCCTGCCAATGCAGGGGACATGCTTCGAGCCCTGGTCCGGGAAGATCCCACATACCACAGAGCAACTAAGCCCGTGCTCCATGGCCACTGAGCCTGCGCTCTAGAGCCCACGAGCCACAACTACCGAAGCCTGCGCACCTAGAGCCCGTGCTCCACAACAAGAGAAGCCACCGCAATGAGAAGCCCACGCACTGCAAGGAAGAGTAGTCCCCGCTTGCTGCAACTAGAGAAAGCCCGCACGCAGCAATGAAGACCCAACGCAGCCCAAAATAAATAAATACGGCTTCCCTGGTGGCGCAGTGGTTGAGAGTCCGCCTGCCGATGCAGGGGACATGGGTTCGTGCCCCGGTCCGGGAAGATCCCACATGCCGCGGAGCAGCTAGGCCCGTGAGCCATGGCCGCTGAGCCTGCGCGTCCGGAGCCTGTGCTCCGCAACGGGAGAGGCTGCAACAGTGAGAGGCCCATGTACCGCAATCAATCAATCAATCAATAAATAAATATTTGGTTAGCCAAAAAGTTCGTTCGTGTTTTTCTGTAAGCTGTTACAAACGAACTTTTTGGCCAACCCAATACTAAGAGAGTAGATCCTAAAAGTTCTCATCACAGGGGAAAAAAAATTTTTTTAATAACTATATGAGGTGATATATGTTAATAAAACCTCCTGTGGAGATCATCTTACAATATACGCATGTCAAGTCATTATGCTGCATACCTTCAACTTACACACTGCAGTATGTCATTTATATCTCAATAAGACTGAAAATAAAATAAGAACGAAGCCAATCCAAAACCATACAGATAAGAAGATAGGGCTTCCCTGGTGGCACAGTGGTTGAGAGTCTGCCTGCCGATGCAGGGGACACAGGTTCGTGCCCCGGTCTGGGAAGATCCCACATGCCGCAGAGTGGCTGGGCCCGTGAGCCATGGCCGCTGAGCCTGCGCGTCTGGAGCCTGTGCTCCGCAACGGGAGAGGCCACAACAGTGAGAGGCCCGCATACCGCAAAAAAAAAAAAAAAAAGAAGATAAGGCTGAGCTGGACAGCTGCAGAAATGGGATGGGAACTTTGGTGGGAGCTTCTGAAGGAGAATGGGGACACACCCCCGGGTCCATTGTTGAGGGCAAGCTTTCCACCTCCCCACCCGCTACCCCAGCACCTGGCAGAGCCTTCGCGCACAGTGGGCACTCAGAAAGTGCTTGCTAAGTTAACAAGTGAGGCTACGAGGTCAAAGTTAAAGCCATGAAAAAGCTAAACAGACTAATTTAAATTTTTACTTTATTTTCCTAAGACTAATTAACCTGTTGCTAGGGTTAAAAATATTTTCCCCACAACAGAATTTTATCTTCTCAACTGCTTAGTGCAAGGTGAAGTGTCCAGTTCAGGGGCTGCACGCTGGGCCTGTGAAGGCTGGTGACAATCTGAGGAGCCTAAGCCCATGAGACACAGCAAGGATGCTGAGCGCCCGGTAACAAATCTCACGCTTCGGCATACGTGCCAATGACTTGACGTAATACGGGAAACATGTACCCTGGTCCCACATACCATGACTATGAGGACATGGCCACATCGGAGGAGCTTAGGGGGCAGTGGAGAGGACTGCTTCTCCATTGAAGCACTCATGACAGACCCCCTTTCAAAGTCATGATCTTAGCATCTTGCTTCATGAATTAATACAATAATTGTTTTTAGCCTGACGTTAAGAGCTGTATGTGGGGAGGGAGGCTGGGAAGGAACCCCCTTATTTTTATTTTATATGTTTAATTTTTTTTAGATGAATGAATCTTTTTTTTAAAAAATATTTATTTATTTTTGGCTGCGTTGGGTCTTCATTGCCGCGTGCAGGCTTTCTCTAGTTGCTGCGAGCGGGGGCTGCTCTTCCTTGCGGTGTGCAGTCTTCTCATTGCTGTGGCTTCTCTTGTTGCGGAGCACGGGCTGCAGCAGTTGTGGCTCACGGGCTCTAGAGCGCAGGCTCAGAAGTTGTGGCACATGGGCTTAGTTGCTCTGCGGCATGTGGGATCTTCCCCGACCAGGGCTCGAACCCACGTCCTCTGCATTGGCAGGTGGATTCTTAACCACTGTGCCACCAGGGAAGTCCCAAGAACACCCTTTTTATATCCATAAGAAATTCTTCCAGGAAAAGGAGGAGGAGGATACAGCAAGTCGAGGCTGGGGAATGGGAGAAAGGTTTCATGACTGTGTTAACTGCTCTCTTTTCCTTGTCTTCTTAATAACTGACACCAAAGCATTCAAAAGTACTGATGTAGCAGGTACATCTGTCCCTACAGCTGGGTGCAAATGGCCCTAAACGAACATGCACATTGAACTTGGGCAGCCACAGACAAGGGATAGCTTTGCTGAGCACAGGCTGTGGTAAATGAAGGTAGGAAATGAGAAGGTTTGTTTAGGCCTATAAAATAATCCTTTTCACCAGAAAGCACCACAGATAAATAGACCTATCCAGTCCAATGTGCTTCAATAAGAAAGAAAGAAAGGAAGGAAGGGAGGGAGGGAGGGAGGGAGGGAGGGAGGGAGGGAGGGAGGGAGGGAGGAAGGGAGGAGGGAAGGAAGGAGGGAGGGAAGGAAGGAAAGAGAGAAAGAGAGAGGGAGGGAGGGAGGGAGGCAGAAAGGAATAAGAGGCTTGCCCTTACTAGGACATTTGACAAATCTGACAAAAGGACAGAAAGGGAATTCTGGAAAATAATCACAGCAAGCCTGAAGCAGCTATAAACCTTGCAGCAAGCCTGAAGCAGCTATAAACCTTGCAGCAAGCCTGAAGCAGCTATAAACCTTGCAGCAAGCCTGAAGCAGCTATAAACCTTGCAGCAAGCCTGAAGCAGCTGTAAACCTTGCAGCAAGCCTGAAGCAGCTACAAACCTTGCAGCAAGCCTGAAGCAGCTATAAACCTTGCAGCAAGCCTGAAGCAGCTATAAACCTTGCAGCAAGCCTGAAGCAGCTATAAACCTTGCAGCAAGCCTGAGGCAGCTATAAACCTTGCAGCAAGCCTGAGGCAGCTATAAACCTTGCAGCAAGCCTGAGGCAGCTATAAACCTTGCAGCAAGCCTGAGGCAGCTATAAACCTGACGGTGCTTTTAAACCTCCAAGAGTACCCTGCTGCCAGCTTTGCAAAAGCAGGCTGAGGCTCCACATGAAGGAATCATTCAGACGCATACTACAAACACAGCTGAACTGAGATGTGCATGCATGGTGGGGATGTGACGGTGATGAACTGCACGTACCTGGTACCCAGGAATGGACCTTACCGCCTCCACGACAGCCAGAGACATCAGATGCTGGACAAACGGAATCCTCTGTCCCAGCTGGGATCTCAGCGGGATGGAGACGAGCAGGGTAGAAAGAGCGCACCCCACGGGGCTCAGCCAAGCATTCCTTCCCCGCCCTGGAACACAAGCGCCATCAGGAAACCGGCCATTCTGCACCATGAACAGACTCAGATGCACATAACGCCAGAAAAACTGCCGAGGCCTCAGGGCCACACACTAAAGGCCTGTCCCTCCTGAATGACTGATGAACATGCTTGGTTATTCCGGGGTTAACTCAACACAGAGAAGCTTCTTAAAATCCGAAGCTCTGTTGCTGAACAAGTTTCCAATAATTAGCATAATGTCCTCCCTCTGTGAGCATATCATTTATACTTTGATGATAAAGTCTTACACAGTGTCTGAACATCACTCTCAGTTTAATTCTCACCATACGGCAATGCGCAGGTGAAAACAGAGACAGTGGGGAAACCGGACCGAATCTATACTGGTCCAGGAGAGGTCCTGGAAGCCATTTGCTAGAAGTGATCCCTACTGCGATGGTCCCATAACGCTGTGAATACATTAAAAACCACAGAATAGTACACTTTAAAGTAGGGGACTGTATGGTATGTGAATTATATCTTGCTGTTTTTTTTTTTTTAAAGGAAGCTGAATTTGAAAAATGATCCCTGATATTAACTCTGAGTTATTTTTCTTAAAAACTACAAGTCAAGAAAATAACATAATCAAAACGAGAGGTATAATCAAACTTCTTCCATGTCTTTTTTTAAACCACCTTATTGAGCACCACAGCCTTGAATAAAATAAATTTTTTTCCTCTCTTTGAGTTATGTTCAAAAGACATGCTCAAGAGAAAGAAGTGAAAACAGTGGATTTCTTATTTCATTGCTTCTTCTGAGAAAGACATAAGAGCCTCTGAGAGTTAAAAGGACGTTTGGGTCGGCCTGCTGCCAGCTGGGGGTGGGGAGAGACAGGGGCCAATCGCTCCCCGTATGACCACTGAGCACGAATCTGCTTGCGGCTGGACCCCAGATGGATTCTGGGAGGATGTGGGCTCTTGCCTCCGAGAGTCAGCAGGTGTTGGAAGCTCTGGGCAGCCCTTGGCTTCTTTGTGGTCATTCTGTGAATATGCATTGATCGTTGATCGAGTGTCCACTCCGTGCAAATTCCAGTGCCAGCTGGCAGACGAAAGACCCCTCCATGTGACCCTTGGTATAGACACAGAAGGCACCTCACAGAGAACCTTCAGGAAAATAAACGTCTCTATAACATAGTTATTATTCACACACTGCAATGCCTAGAATGTGTCAGAGAGAAGAATTTACAAGACGTAGGTAAATGAACATTAAAACCATCACAAGCGGACGTCAATTAATTAAACATCTCAGTTTAAGAGAATGCTTTAATTCTTCTAAGGTTCAATCTTCTAATTGATTTTCCTCCCTCTTCTCCATTTTAGGGGTGTGTGAAAACAACTTCTGACTCGAGTCATGTCGATGATCAGCACATGCAATCAATTGGCTCTCTGGCCAGGAGAATCACAGATTTTAGAAAACAAAAACCACAGAAACAGTAACAAAAGATGACTGACCTTTGCCCTCCGTTTGGTGGACTGCGATGGCGATTAAACCCATTTCCTGTGGCATCTCAAACATCAACCTGCAAATGGTGGGAAAGACCAGTCAGCCAGAACAGTGACACGACATGAGAACCGAGAGCTGAAAGTGGGGGACACTGTTTGCACTCATTTGTGAATGTGTTAGTAAGGAAGAGCCATCTTACGGGTTTCAAGGGATACTGACCCCATTCCCAGCCTCTGTAGTGAGAATGATGGAAAAGGGACAAAGAAAACGCCATTTAATGTAAAAAAAGATGGTTGGGGGGGGGGCAGTGTGTGTGCACGTGTACCTGCCCAAGCTGTCATTAGGTTTATTCAAGACATTGTTAGATTACATTTCCTTGGAATATCCTATCAAATTCTTTCTTCCCCTGCTGATATGGTGTCCCTTCTTCGAATGACAACTAGCAATTCCTGACATTTGTTTCTACTTACAGTGCGTTTCTGTCTGAACACTAGAACATAATCATAACAGAAGTTTCTGATTATTCAGAAAACTAATATGGTGGCAATAAAGCTGTTTAAAATACACACTATCCCCTGAGAACTAATTATGTTTTAACTATAGTAAATAAATCTACACCTTCTGAGAACTCAGGAGAACCTTGGATCCTTTTAGGCTTCAGTTCTGCTTTTAAAATGGTTTTATTTAAAAGAATACAAACTTCCCTTTGGGGGATAGTTAGAAAAGCGCACTATATCTCCACCAAAGGAGTTGACATTAACTTTTTTTTCTTTTCTCTTTTTCCCCAGAAAAGGAAAGGGGAAACAATCCCTCACTCTGAGAATTTCCTCCCAGGTCCATTCTACACATTTAACTCCACGTTAGGAAGGTTTTCCTGTGCCTTCCCAGGAGTTGCTGACCAGGTACTGAGCAGGCATAGTTCACCGTCGGGTTTATCAGACAAAGCGAAACATCAGGTTTGTCCACGGTCAGTGCCGCTGCAGAGGCCTCTTTGAAATACTTGTCTGGGGGAGTGAAGTGGCAAGGGCAGGAATGACAGCGAGGTGGTATTTTGCACAAACAAAGTTTCCACGAACGATTCCAGGGTTTCCACAGCACCCCCGTGCTGAGGAGAGGGACCACGCTCTGATAGCCCTTCATCCTCTCCTCCCGGCTCAGGGAATGGGGTGGAACTTTACACATGGTAAGAGACAGAAAATACTTAAAGGCCAAAACAACCAGGGGGTCTCTGCGCACGCACGCGGGCTGGCAGAGCCTCGCAGGGCGCAGGCAGGCCCGGTGGGGAGGAGCCAGAAGCCCCCTTGACTTGCTAAGAGCCTGGCCGCATCAGGCAGGGGCTGGGCTGGTCTGACAGCCACGGGGCATTCCCAGCGAGCAGCCAGCCCCCCTCTCTGGGTGCCAAGCCCACTTCCATCTCACATGAAATACAGCTCCAGAAGTATTTCTCTTGGACACCATGAATAACCCATTGAGATCGACTCTGCCTATACACCGTTGGGCTCCAAGAATAAAGCGTCCTTTTCTTGCGTTGGAGCGGCCGAAAACCCTAAGAAGGAATCTTTATCTGCGCAGGGAGGTAACATTGTCTCCCAGGAGCCTCTTGCTTCCCAGAGAGACCCAGCAGCCCTTCACCTGGGCTCCTACGGCGCGAGCTCTGGGGCGAGGACGTCTAACACATTTTTCTGTGGGACGGGGCGCGGGGGATGATTCTGCACGTGTGAGCAGATTGTGAAGGCTCTCTCCATGGCAGAAATCTAGGATGTTCTGTAAATGAACATGTAGACAGTAGAAGGTCATGTCTCTAGGAAGCGGTGGTGATGGTGGAATTAGGCGAGGGGAGGCGGGGAGGTTCAGAAACCAAGCACAGCCTTTTCTAGAACAAAGAGAAATGATGAAGGGAACATATGCACTAAACTGCTGGAGCGCTGGCAGCAGTTAACAGGGCAATTGATGAGAAGACTGAGCTTGTGCTGCTGAAGGCCAAGAGGAAATTCTGCGAGGAGGGAGACAATGCGGGGGGCGGGGGACTGGGGGTGGTGTAATGCTTAGTTTGAGGCCAGTGGAGGCCGCCAGATTTATTTGTGCTATCTAAGATAACTCTGGGGGCCAAACCACACGGCTCACGGTCAACAAAGAAGTATTTATGAACGTTTGCAAAATCTCAATTTTGCATCTCTGAAGATGAAGTCTCTAGGTTACTTCAGCAGAAAGGAGACACCATAAATGCATTTCCATCCCGAGTTGATGTCATTCTCACAAAAGGAAATAGAAAAAGGAGGGGGAAAAAAGAATAAAAAAAAAAAGGAGGGGGTTACATAATGACTACCTCCCTGCCTCTGTGCTTTTTTTCCTTGTTGGCAAAGGCTGCTTAATAAATGGTTTCTGTGAGTGGCAGCAGAGGGCATGCACTGTATACCAACAGGGCACGCGAGGAAAGTGCTCTGTTTTTGTACACTTCCCTTTGGTCTGAAACATCCAGAGCTCCCAAGGCTCACCTGGCAAACAGGACAGCGTCCTGACCACTTTGTTACTAAGGACATCACAGTTCCTACTGGGTTCCCTGCCAACCGGAACGTCCTGAATTTCACGTTGTTGTTGGAATTAAGATTCAATAATTAAAACTAACCAAGGGACTTCCCTGGAGGTGCAGTGGTTAAGAATCCGCCTTCCAATGCAGGGCACACAGGTTCAAGCCCTGGTCTGGGTAGATCCCACATGCCGTGGAGCAACTAAGCCTGTGCGCCACAACCACTGAGCCTGCGCTCTAGAGCCCGCGAGCCACAACTACTGAGCCCATGTGCCACAACTACTGAAGCCCGTGCGCCTAGAGCCCGTGCTCCGCAACAAGAGAAGCCACCACAATAAGAAGCCCGTGCACTGTAAGGAAGAGTAGCCCCTGCTCGCCGCAACTAGAGAAAGCCCGCGCACAGCAAGAAAGACTCAGTGCAGCCCAAAAATAAATAAATAAATAAATAAACTTATTTTTTAAAAAAAACTAACCAAGAAGACAGGCCACTATGAGTTAGTAAAAATTCTGAATGAACAAAAGTTTAAATTCAGACCCAGTCAATCCACTTTGAGGATTCAAACCTAAGGAAATAGCCCACATTCACCACTGTGTTATAAAAGTAAAAAACTGGAAATTACATAAGAGTTCAGTAGGGAAATGGTTACGTAAATTACATTACATGAGGTCAGTGGAATAATTTGTAACCATTAAAAATGATAGTTATGAAGACTACGTAGCAACACGGAAGAAATGCTTTCAATAGAATGTTCAATTTAAAAAGGAGGATACGAAAACTACATATACTTTTATCCCAAATGTGTAAAATTCACAGAAAAAGGGAGGAAGGAAATTTGACAAAACAATAACTGTGGCTACATTAGGATGATTTTTTTCTTTATTTTTTTAAACTTTCTTTAAGATGACTGCTTACCTTTAATTTTAAAATACTTTTGAAAAATTTGGGGGAAAGAAGCATGGTTTTTATGTTTAAATATAATATTTGTAAACATTTCAATGAATAGGACTGAAAGATCTGCTTTAAAAATAAGATAATAACAGTCACCTTCAGCACACATTTTATTATAACCAATGAGCAAGACCTTATTTGACAAGTAATTAATGAGCAGAAACTCTTAAAGCCAGTCTGTTCATATGCAATGGGAGCCTTAAACGTTTTACACCTTCTGACTCAGTGACTATACTCCTAAGATTGAATTCTAAGGAGTATTCAGACAGGGAAACAAAATAATTCAGGGACACAACTATTCATCACAGCATTACACAGTGAAAAAAATCATAAATAGTACAAACTGTCCAAGACAGAGGAAAGAAAAAAAAATCATAGTATCCCCACATGAAAAAACATCATATAGCCATCAGTGATACAGGCAAATGTCCATTGAACACCACTAGATGACTTCAAGAGGGTAGAAAATCCTATATACAGCATGATTCCAATGATGCTTTAAAATATACTTTTAAAAATTGTTAGGAAATATACCAAAATATTAGCTGTGGTTACTTTAAGGAGTGTAATTATTGGAGAAATACAGCAAACTACAAAGCAGAAAAGTCATCCAAAGAAGTCCTTCTTCTCCTTAGACATGGATGTTCTTCTATACTTTTTCCCCTTAAAAAATACTACACACACACACGATATATTTTACAAAAAAAGTTCCTGATGACTGGAAAAATTGCTTATTTTAGAACTCTTAAAATAATGTAGATATTTAGTTATGGACACATTTTTATTATGTTGATAATAAAAAAGGCTTAAAAATAGCATCATGGTATGATCCCATCTATGTAAACTATGTATTCCTACGTGCATACATAGAAGAACACAGGACACCTATTAACAGTGGTTATCTCCAGAAAGTGGAAGCAGAATTATATGATGATTTAAATTTCTTCATTATGCTATTCTAAGGAATCTCTGGGTGGTAAGATTTCAAGTGTTTATTTTCTTTACACTTTTCTGAATTTTCCACTATTTCTATATTTGGAGTGCATTCATTTTAAAATCAGGAAAAATGCTATTAAAGAAAAGATTTATTAAAATCCAACTTTTCTTTAACCTACAGCTCACTAGCTGGTGAACAACCTCCTCCTTTCTGAGAGATCGCAGATCTGCAACGCAAGAGCAGCCCACTGTCCGAGCGTTACCAGGCTCACTGTACGAATCCTCCTGTAATGCACGAATGGCGATGCCTGTCCCTCACACTCATTCCCTGGTGGAGCATGTGGCTTGTGTGAGGTGGCAGGCTGAGTCCAGTTACCGTCCATGCACAGGCTCCCTCAGAGCTGGGGAGATGGCATGCAGAAGGCTGCCAGCATCCTTGGGGGTCTCCACCCTGGGAGCCCTGAGGAGCTTCATCAACTCACACTGGTGCCTGTGCTGTGCCCTGTCTTCTGCCCCCAGTCTTCTCAGTTGAGACTCTCCCTCTCCCACGCCTTCAGAAAGACATTCTCAGAGAATCCCCCACCCCTCCATGTTTTCTATGTGAAAAAAAGACCCAATACGGGGGGTAGGGATGAGGTGGAAGGAGAACAGGACCCAGGCAGTCACACACTGATGGCTAACAACTTATTTCTGATTTTGAAACCCTTTACTGGAAGATGAACTCTCACTATTCAAAACTGTATTTACTTCTGTGTAGTTCAAAGGAAACTGTGTTAAACTTCATTTCAAAAACGATTTCTTTCAAATGTATTAGATTGTGAACACCAACTATTATATGTGGGCATCAGTTTTTAAAAAGTTAACAAGCTAAAATATAAAGATATTTTATTTTTTAAAGAGTCTTACTCTAACAGTACAATCAATTTTTTAAACAGTTGCCTTCTATTCAAGAATGCACAGGATTGTTTTTTGAAAGTAAATGAGTAGTGTTTTCTGCTCCCAAGAACACGCAGACTGGAGCAAGGAGGGTGGGAGGGCTCCGCCATGCATGGGGCTGTGGTCTAGGGTGGAAGGTGCTGGACCCCGACCAGTGACTTCTGAACGGAGAGCTAGCCATGTGGGGGGGCAAAGCTGAGATTGCTCCTGGCAGGAAAGGAAAGGTTCCAGAGGAACTTGAGAAACATTGCGGTGGAGATGACTCAGACAGGAAATGGGACAGATCTGAATTCAAACCCCGTTGTTGATATGAGCTAACACTGAGTAAGGGGCATGTCTCTCCCCCTCTTCAGTCACCTAGGAAATGGTCTCGCTCTCCGAAAGACTGAGCGTGAAGGAATACACAAGATGCTTTGACACAGGGTAGGGGCTTAAATGTATCACTTGCTCTTTGTTGTGTAGATCCCAGAAGGCCTTCAATTTCCTCTTCTTGGAGATAAAAAGGATGGTCAGAGAGAAGATGGGGAGAACAGTGGTGGAAAGTGTATGTTTCGGGACCCTTCACAAATTCTAGAGGAAACGCCTCTTCTCTGTACCTCTCGCCCGCCTCCCCCATCTCTCTTACCTACACACACACTAACGTGATCGGAACCTGGACTAAAAAGCTCTTAGATGAACACAACTGGGTTGCAGAATCCTCACTTCCAGCTCTAGGGTCTCTGAACCCACTCAGCAAAGCTATAAAGCGATGGTTGAACTAGCTATCTGGCTTTTTAAAAATAACACATTATTTAGGTTGTTGCTTACAAATACCTTTGGTCACTTATACACAGCAGCACAACAGTTTCACTAAATATATTCTTCCATTATCTTCTGGATTGGACACTTAGAACTACAGTGACCTGTCATCAATCCACCTTTTTGGAATGCTGTCAGATAAGTAAGCTTTAGATCACATTCCTTTGTGTTTTCTGTATAAGAGGATGTGCATTTCAGTCAGAGGCAAAGTGGGAATTTGGACTGCTCGAGAGTAGAACCATCACCCCCTTCCCCTGGGTGTTCCCCAGAAGCAGAGGCCCCACCCGTATTTCTGCTGAAGGATGTCTGTGGGTCAGATGCTCTGTTAGATTTCCATATCTCCTAGCATACCAATCATTCATAGATTTTCATCTAATCTTCCCCATTTCCAACATCATACAGAACAGCATCTACACCACTGCTAAATCATTTAACTGCTCACAGGGAGGGAGTCCTGTGGGTTCAGCTTCCAGAATGAGGCACCTTGCTAGTACATCAAGCATTTGTTGATGTTGGTCTGTATTATTCAAGATGAACACAAACCATTGTTTCTTACCCCTGACGCTGCACCATAAGTACTGGATGTCTGAGCGTCTCCTCCTACCTTAGGCCAGTGCTGTTGGCAGGACTCACAGCTAAACTTGTGTAGACTGAACTATGGCACCCACAGCTACCTCTGAGGCCAAGCCTGCAAGACAGTCCTGACCCTAGATCCTCGGCATAGTTAAACTTGCCACCAAAAATGGGAACTCAGGTCATGTCTAACCCCTCCACCAGGAGTCCCCAGATCACAGGATCTTCTCAACCCACTTCTCAGAGTCCATCATCTTCAACGGGGTGTGGAGGGGCTCCACCATGGAGCCATCACCATGGCTCATTTACCCCAACAGAGGGCCTTCTGTTTTGAAATGCAGCTGCCACTTCAGAAGATGGACACTGGCTCATCTTGACCATGTCTGTCTCCAAGCAGACATCTGGGAATCATTTTCCTGAAGGCACTGTAGATGTTTCAACTCGGTCACCTGGAATCAATGCCGATTTTCTGCACTTTACATGCATTATCTCATCTAAGCTTTACAAGTCAGATGAGGACACAGGCTTGGAAAGGCAAAACCACTTCTATAAATAGGCCACTGAGTCAGCAAATCAGGAATTCAAGTCAAGGTCTGGTTGGGTCTAAGACTGATGATATTTTGTTTTTCATTTTGTTTTTAACCTTTTACTTTGAAATAATATCAGACTTACAGAAAATTTGCAGGGATATAGTATAAAGAATTCCTACATGCCCTTCACCCAGCACCCAGATTCCCCAACTGTTAACTTTTTACCAAATGGGCTTCTCCGTATCTGTCTGCCTGTCCATAATTCTTTTTTCTGAACCATGTGAGAGTAAGCTGCAGTCATAATGTCTCTTTATCCCTATATACTTCAGTGTGTCTTTCCTAAAACTTAAGGGTATTATTTTACATAATCAGAGTACAATTATCAAAATCAGGAACTTACCATTGATACAACACGGCTATCTAATCTGGGGGTCAGCAAACTTTTTCCGTAAAGGCCAGATAGTAAATATTTTAGTCTTTTGTGAGCCCTATGGTTTCTGTTGCAACTATTCAACCCTGCTGTCTGAGCAAAAAAGCAACTGTAGACAATATGTAAATAAATAAATCTGGCTGCATTTCAACAAAACTTTATAGACACAGAAATTTGAATTTCATGTAATGCTCATGTGTCACAATACAGAATTTATTTTAATTAACAGACTTTCTTTTTTGAGTGGCTTTAGGTTTATAGAAAAACTGAGCAGGGAATTCCCTGGCAGTCCAGTGGTTAGGACTCCATGCTTCCACTGCAGGGGGCCATGGTTCGAGTCCTGTCGGGGAACTAAGTTCGCCCATGCCGTGCAGCGTGGCCAAAACAAACAGCCCCCCCAAAAAAACCAGAAAAGGGGGCTTCCCTGGTGGTGCAGTGGTTGGGAGTCTGCCTGCCGATGCGAGGGACACGGGTTCGTGCCCCGGTCCGGGAGGATCCCGCGTGCCGCGGAGCGGCTGGGCCCGTGAGCCATGGCCGCTGAGCCTGCTCGTTCGGAGTCTGTGCTCCGCGATGGGAGAGGCCACGGCGGTGATAGGCCCGCGTACAGCAAAAAAAAAAAAAAAAAAAAAAAAAACCAGAAAAGGAAAACCCGAGCAGAATGTACAGGGTTCCCATATACTCCCTCAACGCCCACCCCATCCCAGTTTCCCTATAATTAACATCTTATATTAGTGTGGTACATTTGCTGTAACTGATGTAATTGTATATTAATACATTGTTATTAACTAAAGTCCATAGTTTAATAGTAGGATTCACTCTTTGTATTGTACAGTTTCATGGTTTTTTGGACAAATGTATAATGACATCTATCCACCACTACAGTATCATATAAAATAGTTTCACTGCCGTAAAAAATCCCCTGTGCTCTACCTATTCATCCTTCTTTTCCTCCCCTCACCCCTGGCAGCCACTGATCTTTTTACTGTCTCTATAGTTTTGCCTTTCCCAAGATGTCATAGACATTTTACTTTAAAAAAACTTTTTCCAACCATTTAAAAATGTAAAAACAAAATTCTGCGTGCTTAGGTGGTACAAAAACTGGTAGCAGGCCATAGTTTGCCAGCGCATGATCTAATCCACGGAATTTGGTCAAGTTTCATCCATTGTCCCAACAAGGCCCTTCACAGTAACACACAATCTGCCTTCTGGTTGAGGATCTAATCCAGGACCATGTGTTGCATTTAGTTGCCATGTCTCCTTAGTCTCTTTAATCTGGTTCTGTTCTTCATTTTGTCTTTCATGACCTAGACATTTATTGAAGAGTGGAGGCAGTTATTTTATGAAATGTCCTTCAATTTATTTATGTATTTATTTATTGTTTAATATTTATGTATTTATTTATTTTGGCTGTGCCGGGTCTTAGTTGCGGCACGTGGGATCTTTTTTTTTAGTTGCAGCATGCGGACTTCTTAGTTGTGGCATGGGGGATCTAGTTCCCCAACCAGGGATTGAACCCGTGCCCACTGCATTGGGAGCGTGGAGTCTTGGCCACTGGACCACCAGGGAAGTCCCTGTCCTTCAATTTAGATGATCTGAAATCTCATGATTAGACTCAAATTAGCATTTTGGCAGAAACACACATTAGTGAGAGTGTATCCTTCTCAGTGCATGGTATCAGGAAGCACACAGTGTTGCCTTGTCCCAGTATTGGTGAGTTAACTTTGAGCCACTTGGGTAGGGTGGTGTGTGCTAGCTTTTCCACTGTAAAGTTATTGTTTTTCCACTGTAGTTAATTAAGTACTTCTGGGGAGATAAAATATATATCATGTTCCTCATGAAATTTAATCTACTAGTGTTAGCATCTGTGGAGGATTTTACTTGAATCAATTATTTATTTGATGGTTGCTGAAGAGCGGTTTTTCTGATTCCATCATTTCTTCCATGTGTACTTGTTGGGATGCTACTATAAGGGAGAGCCTTTTCTTCTCCCCGCACTTACTTTTCTTTCTTCCTTTCTTTACAGCAGAATGGACTTGTGGAGCCTTATCTACCCAAGAGAATATTTAATTTCCTATCATTATTTATTCTGATGCTCATATTATGCCAGATTTGGCAAGTAGAAGCTCCTTCAAGCTGGTGTCTGTCTCCTACTGACAAGTGCCTGTCATCTTTCAGCACTTCCTTACTTTTTTGGCCTAAGAAGAGGTTCCACAACCATCTTGAACTTTCTCAGAACCAGCCCCTGGAATTGGCCTTTTCTCCAAGGAGCTCTGGTTCCTTTTACTGGAGAATGGTATTTAAAAAACAAATCTGGGTGTTAGGAAAGAACAATAAAGTATGTGTGTTTCCTTCCTTCTTTCCATCTATCCATCCATCCATCCATCCATCTTAAAAACCATGAATTCACTGAAAACTCCCAGTTCCAATCCAACAGCACTAGGTCCACTTTATTCTCCCCCTTTTTATATTTGTAACTTCCTTCTCCAATAATGAGGTCTGGCTCTCATTATCTCAAACATATTGACTTATTTGCTCAATACTCTAACATGCAAAAAGTGGTTTCACATTGCTGACCCATGCTACTGTGAAAAACAAACTTACTAACTAGGGTTCAATATTTATCTATAGTTTTTTTTTGTCTTTAGCCTAAGGCTATATAGTCAAATATTGTGTTTTAAAGTTTTTAGGGTTTGTTCTTTCTCTCTTACCTGAGTGTGGTTATGTTAGTCTTCTGAAATAAGGTGAGGTTTAACTGTACTTCCGTATTCCATTATAGGGTCGTGCTCCCCTCCCTCCTTGTTTCTTTCATCTTTAACTTGGTTCCAAGAGTCAAAACTGTACAGAGGGACTTCCCAATGACAGAGTGGTTAAGAATCCGCCTGCCAGGACTTCCCTGGCAGTCTAGTGGTTAAGTCTTCGCCTTCCAATGAAGGCAGTGCAGGTTCAATCCCTGGCCGGGTAGCTAAGATCCCACATGCCTCACAGCCAAAAAATAAAACAGAAGCAATATTGTAATAAATTCAATGAAGACTTTGAAAATCTTTAAAAGAAAAAGAATCCGCCTGCCAATGCAGGGACACGGGTTCAATCCCTGGTCCGCAAAGATCCCACATGCCGTGGAACAACTAAGCCTGTGCACCACAACTACTGAGCCTGCACTCTAGAGCCTGCGAGCCACAGCTACTGAGTCCGCGCGCCACAACTACTGAAGCCCATGTGCCTAGAGCCAGGGCTCCACAACAAGAGAAGCCACCACAATGAGATGACCAAGCACCGCAACAAAAAGTATCCCCTGCTCGCCGCAACTAGAGAAAAGCCCACACGCAGCAAGGAAGACCCAACGCAGCCAAAAATAAATAAATTTATTAAAAACAAAACTGTACAGAAAAGTAAACTCTGAGAAGTGTCACATTTCCCCCCACTTATCCCTTCTATCTAAGTCTCCCCATCAAACTCTTTTCTATAATTAACAATTGAACTAATCTCACTACTTTCTGGTTTATTCTTCCTGTGTTTCTTTCTGAACAAATGCATAGATACTTGCATATTTTCTCGTTTCTCTTGCTTCTTTACAGAAAGTTACCATTTTGTATTCTACTGTCTTCTGGGTTTTTTCATTTCATATAACCTGAAAACACTGTTTAGACATTCACAGAGCTGTTCCTTGTTCTTCTCTAAAGCTGCTGCATAGTGTCGCATTGATGGGTGGAGCATAGTTTATTCAACCACTCTCCTATGTGCATTTAGGTGGTTTCCCAAAATGACAGTATGTATAATGTATACCCTTGTTCACACGTATTTTTGTACTGTTGGCAATGTATCTTCATGGTAAATTCCTAGAAGTGCGATTCTGGGTCAGAGGATAAGTAACTGCATATTTAACTTCATGAGATACTACCATAGAGTGTGATATCACACTTTTTAGTTTTTGCCAATCTGATATGTAAGAGTGGTATTTCACTGTAGTTGTAATCTGCATTTCTCTTGTATGTGCAGTTTTCATTACACTTACACACACACACACACACGTATAGTGAATTACCTGTTTGTGTCTTTTGCCTATTTTTAAGAGTTTCTAATATATTAGGAAATATTAATGCTTTATCTGTGCCAATATTTTCTCCAAGTTAACTGTCTTTTGACTTTATTGATGGTGGTTTTTATCATACCACAATTTACTTTTTCTTTTTAAATAGTCAAATGTATCGATTTTTTTCTTTTACTGCCTCTTGTTTTTGTGTCTTCAGAGCCTTTCCCTATACCCAAGTTATGCAGGAACTCATTCACTTATTTCTAGTACTTAAAGGGCTTCACTTTTTAAATTTAGAACTCTGATCCGTTTGGAGCTTATTTTTGTATATGGTGAAAGGTATGGAACTGATGTTATCTTTTTTTCCCAAATGTCTCTCAAACTGTCCCAGGACCATTTGTTAAAAATTATACCTTTGCCCTAGGAACCTGAGATGCCACCTTTATTATATACTAAATTTCTGTACGTACTTGGGTCTATTCCTGTACTTCCTATTCCTTTCTGCTGCTCTCTCCATTTATTCATGTGCCAGTAAAGCACCGTTTTAATTACAGAGGCTTTGTAGTGTGTTTAAAAATCTATCAAGCCTAGGGCCCCCTCATGGCTTTTCTTTTTCATTGTTTCCTGGATATTTTTTTTCATTGTTTTCTTGCATATATATTTTTTTTCCAAATGAATTTTAGCATCTACTTGTCTGCCTGCATTTAAAAGAAACAAACCAAAAAAAAAAAAAACCCAAAAACATAAAGTATTTTTAGTAAAAGTGCATAATTTATAAATTATCTTGGAGAGAACTGACATCTTTGTGGTGTTGAGTTGTCCTATCTATGAGCAAGGAGTGTCTTACATTTGTTCAAGTATACTTTTTTCTGAAAACTTATGAAAATTTATATTCAGAGTAAGACGAAATGGGGTCCTTACTTTTATAAGAATGGAAATAGAGTTGACCAAAACTTTTAAAAATTAAATACCACCACACTTGTCCCAAAGTTTATTAATTACCTCTGCCTTGCATGTCTGAAGAGGTATTTTCCCTGCTCTACACACATTCAGTTTCAAATATGCTGGTCGTCCCTAACCAATTTTACATAAAATATCAATACTATAATAAGCAGTTTCCCTACCTACAGAGCCAAGTGGCTGCTGAAACATCTGGGCAGACAAAGCATTGTGAAGGTAATGAATTTCTTCCTCTAGAAAGGGAAGCTCCACCCTGCCACTTACTGGGCCCTGTTTTTCCACCCCAATACCATTGCCATTTCAAGGGTAATTATGAGGAATAATTCCCTACCCCTACCAGCTGGCCCCCAAACCATTGCTTCTTTCACCACCTTGCTACCCTAGATATCAGCCTTCCTCTTTCCCTCTCAGGCTCAGACGTCTCTCCAGTGGCTTCCCTGCGCCCCACCCGGCAGAGATCAAGCAACATGCCCGAGCTTGCTCTACCAGGAAGCTTAGCACCAGCTGAAATCGTCACTCAGTGGGACAAGGGGCCTCTTTCTTTAATGCGGGGCTTTGCTCCATGACATGCTGGGTTTACGGCCCTCATGAACTAAACCTGTTCAGAATCCAATTCTAGAACAGATTTTCCTTCAGATGGTTGTTTTCCAATCCTCCCTCCCCAATCCCATTTTCTGCCCAACTCTGTTGACCCCCTGAGGCCGGCTTCTGGTTGGGCTCCCTGCGAGCAGAACATTTTATACCCAGCTCCCTTACTGAATTCCACTATTGTTTCAGTTAGTTTTACCTTTGATTCTCTAAGATTTCCCAGGTGTGCCATCACATCAACTGCAAATAGAGATAGTTTTACTTCTTTCTCAATTTGTATGCCTCTAATGGACTTTTCTTATCTATCTGAATGGGCTAATAGTTCTAGGATGGTGTTAAACAGAAGCTGAGTATCCTGCCCTTGCTCCCAGCCTTCGGGAAATGCTCTTAGGATTTCCCCAATTAAGTAGGACACTAGCTCTGGGTCTCAGAGAATCACTCTCTCTCTCCCAACATTGGGCCTTGTTTTCTGCTCTCACAGATCCTCCAGGGGGCTCTGGGAAATACTATTTCCTCCCTTGCCCCTTCAGAACCAGGGGTGGCAAAGGATTCCCTCTGTGGCCAGTCTCTGGAGACACCCCACATGTAGGGTCTGTCGCCCTGCCCTCGCCTCCATAAGCTTTCCCTTCACCTCAGTTGGATGACCTCAGGCACCCACCATGTGCCCAGTGCAGTGGAAGTACAGTATTCTCAACCCTATTTCAACAGGACGCTTGTGAGTGGAGAGGAGAATGAGCACAGAGGAAAAGGCAGCTTTTCCTGGGGTTTCCTGAAACATTTCTCTCCTCGTAGCTTTGTCTTCGTCCTGCCTCTTTAAAAAGAAAGTGCTTCCCATTTGTTAATTTTTGAGAGTTTTTACTGCCCTTTTATTTTGCTGGATGTTTTAGAATCAATCTTCTTTATATGTTTATATATTCTTTTCTATTTAAACTTTTTTTTTTTTTTTTTAATCTAAAAAACATAGGACCATACCGCTGAAGGTGTCAGGAAACATGCTCAAATAAGGACGGGCTGCAAAGCCTGCCCTGCCAACAAAATGCCAGTAAAATCTGAAACCCAGGCTCAGACCCACTGGTAAGGTTCCAAAATCTAAAACTTAAAGAACTTCTTTATTCCAGTAAATGAGCTTCCCTGTGAATACCATCAAAATCCTGTGCTTTAATGAGTGAGGGAATATCAGAGGAAGGGGTGGAGAAGGAAAGAATTTGGACGAGTATGAAATTTAATTTAAAAACTATTATGAGAAGTTTAATTTCCCCCTCCCCCAAGTAAATACATAAATCTTTCCCATGCATTTTGTTTCATTTTCCTTCAAAAAACCCCAAATGTTTTAAGGTATCCTGAACCATCAGAAACAAGGACAGAGTAAGTCCAGGGGGGTGGAGTTTTTAATAATAAATATATATATTTACTGTAATATACATATACATTTCCTATTTATTAAAATGCCATGTTAGATATATGGGAGATATATGCAAAGAAATCTTAAGTAAAGGTGCATTCTCACTGAAGGTTTGATCAAGCCGGGGAAAGGACAGTACGGATAATCAGCAATACAAGGCCACGTGTGCCACCTAAGTCGTAAGGACAGTAAGAGGTGTCAGGGTTAAGGGGGAAACAGCGCACTTCATGCAGGGAAGAGTGGCGGGGGAGGGGGAGAGGTCAAGGCAGAGCAAACCCGAATCGCATTTAAAGATGTGAACACGTGTGGAAAATAAGCTCGCCTTGGTTTGCCTAGGGCACTGTCACTTCCACTCCAAGTCCTGGTGTAGCTCAGCTTTGGATGCTCTTCTAAGAGCATCCCCCAGGGCCAGGTGGGATGAGGCACCACTCTAATCTTAACAGGAAACTGGCAATTAAGTGTGTATCTTTGGGGGAGTCCTGGGCCATTCCAACTCCAGCACAGCCACCATTCAGCGGGCACTTGGTCTGACCAGACTGAGGGACTGCTGGAGCAGGGATCCTCTGCCACAGCAGCGGGTCAGAGAAAACCCAATGGACATGCTTTGCTGGGGGCATCTCTGGGGGTCACCTACCTATGCCAAGCCCGCATCTCTTCGTAGATAAAACTGGACTCTACCCCTTAACCTCACAGGGCCTCGTGAGGAAGAAACAGGTCGCCCTGCACGGGCACCCTGAGCAGAGTGCCTGGCACACTGCCGGCGTCTAGTTAACTGACCCGGTGGAAGGGATGAATGGTTCCTGGGCGGTATCTCCTCTAGGACAGGAGGTAACTCTGGCACTCCAGATTAACACAGGGCACACTTCACCCTAGCTGGAGATGCTCTATCACAAGGACATTCTGGAAAAAGAGGAACCGTCTTGTGTCTGTCTCCATTCTACCTCCCGTGACGGTAAGGAAGATTAAAAGACCTGTGAAAACACCTGATAAAGCTATCAAGTGCTGAGTAATGCTGGTGGTTGTTATTGTCTCCTGGCTGATAAAGATCCGGACCACCTGTGCTGATGACCAGGCCAGAAGATGCCTCTGCTGTTGGCCCATCAACCAAATGGTTGTCAGGGCTCCTGATGCAACGTAGCGGCCTCGCGCTTGTTTCTTTTACTTGTTATTTCTCGGGTTGGCTGGAGTTTGGTCATAGGTTTATTTTCTGTTTCCATTCTGCTGGATTCACTCAACTCCCTCTAGTAAACATTTGGTGACCATTCCCCATAAAACCATGGCATATCCTAGAGATAGCAGTTTGTGTTCCAGAAGCTGTACTGTGAACGCATCCCCTTTGCACCCATACTAAACGCCCCATGGAGCGCCCAGCAGAATGCCTCTGAGGAACACACGCAGCCAGCAAATCTGAGGGGCACAGCTGATTACCCACCGTACCCGTGTGCTGGGTCCACGATGCAGCTGGGCCGGGCATGCGCGTGCGCAGAGCAAAGCAGCGCAGTACAGGGGACCAGAGTGAATTCTCCTGCGGAACGTGGGTACTGACACACCTTTCGACCCACTGCTCACGCGGTCCCAGTGAATGACCCTCAGCAAGCCAAGAACAGTGAACAGAACTTAACATTCTAATGAAATCGCGATTGCTGGCTGTGCTTTCACATAGTGAAACTACCTGGAACTTCTCTTACCGCTTTTTACGAGAAGCATTAAAACGCAAATGCAAAGAGGAAGATGAAAGTTCCTCCTGCAGACCCCGTCTGTAATGAGGCAGAGGAAGACTTGAGGGCGGGGTCTGGAAGAGAAGTTTATGCACTGCGTTACAGCCGGAGATCATTATAGAAAATGAGTGTGTTATTAAAGGTATCCTGAAGTTATAAAAACTCAGAGGATTTTTAGTGAGGATGAATAAGTTCTTTCGTAAAGATGAAGAATTCATAATACTCTGGAGCAAGGGGGAGCTCCGAGTGCAGTCACCCCATATCCTATAGCGTGGGGTGCAGTCATACGCAGGAGTTCTTTAATTGCTAGTAGTTAGATTTTGTTGTTTTCGTAGGGCACTGTGTGTGTGTGTGTGTGTGTGTGTGTGTGTAAGACGAGGAATATATTCTTTGATTAAGAAAGTTCTAGTGGGTATGAGAAAGTCCCTCCAGTTAGCAAATGAGTGCACTGATTATCCTATTAGAAAAAGGCAACAAAATAAACCATCTCCTGCAGCCACACAAGCCACCTGACATAATTTGTTTATGCTTCTTAAACAGTACACACCACCTCCTCAATTAGTTGTCACAAAGAGAATGAAATCTTTGAGTCTGACAACTGTAGTCTGGTGTGGTGGGAAAAAAGTTCTCTAATGCAGTTCTACTTTTTTCAAATGCATTCAATTAATTAAAGTATGCTAAAGAATGACTTTGGGCTTGAACTACTAAAGTAATTTAAATATTTTGCCTATAATTTTGCTTGTGCCCATCAACAAAGGAAATTCCAATTTTATCTCTTCAGATAATCATAAATTCTAAATTCAAGGAGGTTAAATTGTTTTCCTTTACCACGGTTAGAAGTATGTAGGATATTTAATTTATGAAAGCAATAATCAACTATATAGGTAGTTTGAAAACCAGAAATGAAAGCTTTAATCATTCATCCTAACACCTATTATCACTTTTCCATATTTTCTACTCCCTTCTCAGATGTATGTTTTTTTGTTTATTTTTTTGTAGTACGTGGGCCTCTCACTGCTGTGGCCTCTCCCGTTGCGGAGCACAGGCTCCGGACGCACAGGCTCAGCGGCCATGGCCCACGGGCCCAGCCGCTCCACTGCATGTGGGATCTTCCCGGACAGGGGCACAAACCTGCGTCCCCTGCATCGGCAGGCGGACTCTCAACCACTGCGCCACCAGGGAAGCCCTAGATGTATGTTTTAAAAGGTTTTAATCTACTAACTATAATTTATTTTAACCTGCTTTTTTAATTGATCTGGCCATTTCTCTATATTGTTAGTCTTTCTGTTGATGGATAGTATTCCAAGTGATTGTATACAACGTATTGAATTATAAATCTTCCAGAGTATAGATTTTCCCATATATCTGATTATTTCTAAGGGTAGATTACTGGAAGTAGGATTGTTGGGTCAAAGGATATGAACTTATGATTCCTGATAACTACTTCCAAATTGCTTTTCAAAAGGGTTTTCCAGTTTACACTCCCACCAAGATTTAAACAAGGTGTAGGAGTATCTGTACCTGTTTTATTATATCCTTCCCCATCTTGGAGATCATTTAAAAACATGTTTTTGGGGGCTTCCCTGGTGGCACAGTGGTTAAAGATTCTGCCTGCCGATGCAGGGGTCATGGGTTCGAGCCCTGGTCCGGGAAGATCCCACATGCCTCGGAGCAACTAAGCCTGTGCACCACAACTACTGAGCCTGCACTCTAGAAGAGCCCGTGAGGCACAACTACTGAAGCCCGCACGCCTAGAGCTCGTGCTGCGCACAAGAGAAGCCACCGCAATGAGAAGCCCACGTACCGCAAAAAGGAGTAGCCCCCGCTCGCCACAACTAGAGAAAGCCCGTGCGCAGCAACAAAGACCCAATGCAGCCATAAACAAACAAACCAACAAATAAAATAAAATGCAGTTAAAATAACATGTTTTGGTTTGGTTTTTGGCTAATTTAGTGGGTGAAAATGATACTCAATGAATTGTGAATTCATTCATCATTGTCCTATGATGTCCTCTTGGCTCCTATATTCTGAGTAAAGACAAAAATAATCACAGGGCTTCCCTGGTGGCACAGTGGTTGGGAGTCCGCCTGCCAATGCAGGGGACACGGGTTCGTGCCCCGTTCTGGGAAGATCCCACATGCCGCGGAGCGGCTGGGCCCGTGAGCCATGGCTGCTGAGCCTGCACGTCTGGAGCCTGTGCTCCGCAACGGGAGAGGCCACAACAGTGAGAGGCCCGCGTACCGCAAAAAAAAAAAAAAAAAATCACAAAGACGTATTCTGTGTTTGGCTGCTTTTCTCCGAGTCTTATGTTTCTGTTCATCCACGGAGAAAGATCCAGAAGGCAGCAGGAATGCTCCGATCTGGTCTGTCAAGACTCAGACAAGCAAGGGGGGCTGTCTGCCCTGGAAGGAGGGTCAGGCGACGCTATATAACCCTTCTGGCAAACCATCAATTCAGTCTGCCTGCAGAGCCCTTGAGTTTCCAGAAGCACGAGATGGCAAATTCTGGTGTTCTCTCCATTAAAAAAAAAAAATCATGGAGGCAGCAGAATTTTAAGTCATTCCGTTTACCAGCGCTGCCGATCTGTGTTGATCTGGCACTGGTGTGGCTTCTGATTTTTTTAAAGGAAAGAATTCAGGTGTTGGATACTGTGCTTTGTAAACAGAATGAAATGAAGTAATAAATTAAGGTGTGCCTTAGTTCGAGCTTGCTTATGTTTACAGTGGGTTAAATATAACTTATCGAAAATCTTCTGGAACATGAATCATCATAGAAAAGATTTCACATTGGGAAAAAAGCAAGGTATGGGCTTGTCCAAAACAAAATCCATACACACCTTGCTGTGCCTTGGGTAACCCTAAAAAACACTTTTGATTATAAAAACTTCCAAACACACTTACAGCCGGCAAGGACGGTGTAAGGAGCCCACACTCAGCGCTATCAGCGTCAACAGTGCATTAAGCCTTTTAATTTTTACAAACGGGAACGCCACTCCCACTGTTCACCCAGCTCTCCTTGCCAGGAGTCCAGTCTTCCCGGCAGCCAGTGACTCTCAGCAAGGCAGCTTTTAGCCCCTGCAAGAAGCAGCACGTTCAGCTGCCAAATTCCTGCTGGGTCGGCCAAGAGGTAGGAACCAAAAATGAAAAAACATGAAGGATTTGTTTTCTAAAAGCAATACATCAAACATAAAAAGAGCTCCTTTGTATGAATTTTCAGTACGGGGAGCCACAGAGGAGAAAATCATTCTCCCTCACAGGAGGAAGCAGCTTGACCTCACCTGTGACTTTGCTCTTACAGTGTGGAGTTTTCTCACCCCATTAAATGTAACCTATTCTACGTGGGTTTGTACCGTATGAAACAAATAGAGAGTGACGGGGAAACCGCCAATGGGCAGGCTGGGGCTGAGCCCCGCACCAGCGCCCTGGAAGGCGGGGCCCTCACTGTGCCACATAAGCAGGGGGCCACAGGGCCATGTGGAATGTGTCTGTTTCAGAGGGGCCTGTTTGCTAGAAGCACGAGGATTATGTTTCATGGCTTTAGAAACCTTGTGGGGAGGCCCCCCAAAAAACAATCTTTGCAAAGGGAAGAGGAAAAGGGAAAGAAAAGAGGGGGAAAGATAAGAAAAAAGAAAACCCAGGTTAAAATGCGGTGTCCTCTCACCACTTACAAAGGGCCAGTTAGGATGGATGGAGGAACAGGATATCTATGTAACCTCAAAGTATGTTCCCACAAATTCCCTATTGATTACTAGAGGGAGGACTTCCCTGGTGGTGCAGTGGTTAAGAATCCGCCTGCCCATGCAGGGGACACGGGTTCGAGCCCTGGTCCGGGAAGATCCCACATGCCGCGGAGCAACTAAGCCTGTGTGCCACAGCTACTGAGCCTGCGCTCTAGAGCTCGCATGTCACAACTACTGAGCCTGTGTGCCAAACTACTGAAGCCCGCACGCCTAGAGCCCGTGCTCCGCAAAAAAAGAAGCCACCGCAGTGAGAAGCCCGCGCACCGCAACGAAGAGTAGCCCCTGCTGGCCGCAACTAGAGAAAGCCTGCACGCGGCAACAAAGACCCAACACAGCCAAAAAAAAAAAAAAAGAAGCATCCCTCTAGTTATCTTTAAAAAGAAAGAAAGAAAGGGCCGGTTAGTATGGATGGAGCAGGTTTCTGCTGTGACCCCCGGAGGAAAAGCAGCAAGATAACACCAGTGTCCAGCCATGGAAAGGGCCAGCCATGGAAAGGAGTGCGCGCCTTAAAACCCAGGGGGCAGATGTGCTGCCTGTCGTCAAGGCACTCAGGACACTGCTGCACAGAACAGGAAAAGACAATCTCAGTACCAGGTCCCTAAATCCCTATCCCATTAACCAGGTGCCAGTAGTGAAACCTATAAAAGGATCCTGGTTAAATCACCTGGCAGCCACTCTGAAGGCTGCCAGTGCCAATCCCTGGGGACAGGCAGCCTTTTCTTTTGTTACACAGCAGGAGAACGAGCTCACTTTGGGGCCAGCTGCCACCTGCTCACAAACTGCTCATTGTAGTAGGGTCTGAGCAGAAGTACCAGGTGGAACCACAGGAAATCGCAAACATTCCACTGTTTTAGACCTGCAAAAATGGCACCTTCCTGTGATTCCAACGAAGGAGGAGGAGAATCATCACCAGCTGATTTCATTAGGTCAGCCCAGGTGAGCTCCTCCTGCTTTTGATTTTCTCAAGCCTCAGGACAGTGCTCCAATGTGGAGAACAGTACAACCCCACTTGCAGATGAGGCAACTGAAGTTACTCATCCAGAGTCACACAGCTAGTGAGAGGCTTGTCTGGTACCCACAACAAACAACTGCTCCCGAATAATGAAACCAACAGCCAATGTCTCATCTCAAAACCACAGAGCTATGAAGACCCGTGGTGCCTCTTGGAACTGCAGCCAAGGGCAGGAAAAGGAACATGGCAGAAGTGCTCTGGGAAGAGAAGCCTTCTCACAATGACTCAGACTGAAAATCCTATCTACACCCTAACTATAATGGTTATCCTTTTATTTCCTGTGAAGTCACATGCTGAACGACCCTGTAGTAACTGCATCTAAGACGATCCAGGACCTGCGTCCGCTTACCAATACTGGAAGCGGAGGAAAATGTGAAGTAATTCCTCTTCATTCCATCACTATTGAACTTTGCACTCACATATCTTCGTAGAAATATTCACAGTCGAACTTGAATCCCTAATATATTTTTATCTCTAATTAAATGACCTGTTCACAGGTTCAGTTGGTTTCTACAAAGAGAACCCTTGACTTTATTTGGGTAAATAAAAAGTTAAAAGTGTTGAGATCTTTAGTTTAAATTGCCCTTTTCCCCTAATTAAAAGCTATTGAACAGCAAAGGAAAACTATCAGCAAAAGAAAAAGACAACCTACTGAATGGGAGAAAATATTTGCAAGTGGTATGACGGGTAAGGGGGTAATATCCAAAATATATAAACAGCTCATACAACTCAACATCAACGATACCTCAATTTAAAAAAATTTTTTTTTAATTATCCTTTCTAATGTTCCATTCACTTCTGGATATTACCTTAGGAACAATTACCTTCTCTACGGCCCCTGCTTCTCACAAGCTGTAAGAACATCCAGAGGCTTACGCCCATCAGAGGGCTCACAAAAACACAGAATAACAGGGTGCACCCTCACTAGTGCAACAGTTTTACTCTGAGAAGCAAAAACGCTGAATAAGCAAATAGATAGGTTATTATTTCTATATTGAAACAAATACACACCAGAATTATGGAGTAGAAATCATGGAAAATTTGCAAAAATGTTAAAGATTAATTGGACTCCAAAGAAATATGCCCGTACTGAGAAAAGATACTGCTAGAACAAGATGGTCAGTTTCTGTCTTGTGTCCAACGTTTCCAGCCAAGAACCATGGGCAATTACTTAACTTCACTGAGCCTCAGGTACTTCGGCTATCAAATGGGGCTAATTGCTGCCTCATGCATAGGGTTGTTATGAGCGTCCACTAAGTTAGGATCTGCATGGACAGCTGCCTAGAAGCCCGTGACACCCTGGTATAAAAAGCGGCATGCGTCTCCACAGAACGTATTTTCAGACTCACCCTGGAGTCTGAGCTTCTGCTAAGGATGAGCTGGCGATGCAAACTCGGCCACACACCCCGGACTCCCTGGAGCAAGTTTCCCCAAGGGGTGATCTCCTTCAGCTCCTTGGATCGCATCATCCAGGATACATATAATTCAGTGAACACGTGCCATGTGCCAGGCCCTCATCTAGGCTCTAGGGTTGTTACAGGGAAAATGCTCTGTATTTGCTCCCAGGGAGCATTCTGGGGTGGGGCAGCAGGGCGCGGGGGCAAATTAACGGGTAAGTACAGAAACTGGCAATGTGGCAAAAAGAAAATGAAACAGAGTAACAGGGAAAGGAAGGGACAAGGATGGGGTGTTGGTTTTGTGCTGAATGGTCAAGGAAGACCCCTCTGGTCAGACGTTTGATCAGAGAGCAGAAGGAAGTAAGAGAGTATGCCACGGAGGTATCTAAGAGAGGAGTGTTCCAGGCAGGGGGGACAGTAAGGCCAAAGGTGCAGAGTGGGTTTGAGGAAAAACAGAGTGACCAAGGTGGCTAGGTACATTGGGGGGAGGGGGGGTCTGGGGGAGGAGGGTGAACAGGACTGTGAGCTGGAGGCAGATTTAGGGCTTTGTAGGTCTGGATTCTGGATTTTATACTGAATAAAAGAAGCAATTCTGAGGCATCCTAAGCAGAGGGATGATACGACCAGACTTCCCATTTTTAAAGGTGGTTCCATGGTGTTATATGGAAAACAGCCTGGGGGCAGTGGTCGGGTGAAACCAGCTAGGAGGCCCTGCAGTGATGCAGACGAGACTCCATGGTGCATGCACTGCGGGGGGCAGTGGGGGGGCAGTGTCAGAAGCTGGAGGAGTGCATGCAGTCTAGATATTCTGAAAGCGGAACCAACAGGGTTCAGTGATGGATTGGGTTCCTGAAAGAAAGACAGGGGTCAAGGATGAGAAGATTTCTGGCCTGCACAACTAAAAAAAAAGAAATGTGCCATTTGCTAAAAGGAGGAAGCCAGGATCTGAACCGGTGGAGGGAGGAATCAGGTGCTGGGTTTGGATGTGGCGAGTGTGAGCTGCCTACCAGACAGCCCAGTGAATTGCAACAATAGGAAGAGGAAGAGGAAGGTCTGGGCGAGGTCCTCATTTGGAAACCATTATCATGGAGATGGTACTTAGAGCCATGGAAGGTCAGCTGGGGAAAGAGTCAGTCTAGGGAAGGGAAGACATCCAATTAAATTGACTTTGCTTCTCTGGCAAAGGCATCAGGTTAAGGATTTAGACACCCCTGATTTCTTTTTGAAAAACACAAAGCATGGTGACCATGGCATGTCATCACACCTGAGCTGCAAACAGGGGAAAAAAGATAGAATGCATCTCCTTCTATGCTAAGAGGCATGGACGGTGCTCAATGACAAACATCTGTATGCTCCTGAGCAGAGCGGGGGTGAAGGGACAAGGGAACACAGGGGTGCCCTCCTGAGCAGCTGATACCTTCAAACACACTTTTGACATATTCAAAATGGGAATAAATGATGACAATATGCACCTTCTAAAGTACTGACAACCTTTGACACAAACTACTGAAGTCGATTTCAGTTTCTATACCACACACATTCCCAAGCATACTGCAGGTACTTTCTAAACATCTGATGAATGAATGATATGTATATTTCTAACTGAAACTAGAAAATTTGGGACCATGGCTCCTTTACAGTTCAATAACTATCCAAAATTACTATTTCATGAGACACAGATATCCCAAGTGGTTCAAGCCCCTCCTTTCACAGAATGAGGTGCGCTGCCTGGGGTAGCAATAACTTGTGAGTGAGCCCTGGTTCCCTTCTGGAAGGAATGAGGGCATGGCACTGGCCATTCATTTCTCCCCCAGTGCCTGGGGTAATGCCCTGTGCAGAGCAAATACCTAATAAATCTAAATGAATGTCGAATGAATGAGTGAAATAAATATTCATTAAAAATTAACTGGACAGTTAATTCAGGTCACTCACTGGAAAAAAGAAAAACAGTGAAACTAGAGAAGTATCTTTTTAATTTAAAAGGTTAATTAAGGACAAGGTTTTAAAAAATATTTTGGTGGCTTAAGTAAACCAAGCACAACTGGGGTTCAAAACAGCTGCAATTCGTAACTCTGAAAACATTCCATTATGTTCCACAAATTAGAAGAAGAGGAAAAGCTGCCTGATTCGTTTCATGATTCTAGTATAATCTCAATTCTAAGTAAGTAAGAAAACAAAATAATAGGCCCTCTTCATTTATAAACATAGATGTGAAAATCCTAAATGAAATGCTGGCTAACTGAATTCAATGGTGCATCTTATGTATAATACATTACAATCAAGTAGTGTTCATCCCAGAAATGCAAGGATGGTTTAATGTCAGAAAAAATGTGTCAATGCAATGCATCACAAGTGGGCAAATGAGTAAAATAATGTGACTGTCTCAATAGATACAGAAGAGATAGATGATAAATGTCAGTAGATCTAGGTCAGTTCTCCAAATGACCTATTAGTCAGATGATCAATTTCCTGAATTTATAAAATTTTCTGATTCGCAAAGGCATGTTTCTTTTTACTATTTAAGATATTACCACAGCAATTTGATCACAATCTCTCTTAACACTATCCCTACATAATTTATGGCTGTGCCACTCAAAGGCAGTATTTTGTGCTATGTCTAAAATCTAATCTGGCATTAAAACAAACTAACAAACAAATCTTCTGCAACAGAATGGAGTAATAATGCCAGTAAACAGTATTGGTTCTATATACACAGTTCTTTTAATAGCATTTAAATCCATTTTATAAATATTAGTAGAATTATTTTCTCCTAGTTTTGCCTTACATTTTTATTTGTATAAACGGGGCAGGGGCATGAGGAAGACTAACTAATAATCAGTATGCTATATATCATCTAAGTTGTTTCTTGTGTAAAAAGCTCTATCTTAATACCTTTGCAAAAATGTAAGGATTTCCCATTTTAACACATTAAATGAGGTCTTAAATGCACCTGCACTCATTCCTGGCGTGCATTTCATCAGTTTTTCAAACCTAAACAGAGCCAGGGCCTGTCCACCACATGGACGAATGAAAAAGCAAAGGGAAAGCTGCTAACACAATGCAGTGGCATAGATCTTTGACAGGGCACACAAAATCTGAAGTCTCATCATATCCTTGTGCCTGCATTCTGAATTGTGTACGTTTACATTGTTTACTTAGCAATTCTTTATTGAGAATTTATCAACTTAACACTAGTTTCTAGGGACCAAGAAATACAACAGTAAATACAACAGGCTTAATTCTGGAAGGAGGCAGATACTAAACAAATATGCAAATAAATACATTATATATTAGGTAAGGGGGTTAGAGAAGGAGTAGTGGATGCGGTTTTATATTTTATAAAGGATGGCTAGGGAAGGCCTCTCTCAAAAGTTCATATGTGAGCAGAGACCCGAAGGAAGTGAGAGCAGGAAAGATATCTGGGAGAGGAACTGTCTAGACAGGGGAGGACCTGAAGTAGGGAATGTGCTTGCCATTTCGGAGGCCTGACACCCACATGTGCATGTATGTGTGGAAGAAAGGGGCAGGGGGGACACACAATCATGCAGGACTTCCAGGCAGGTAAGAACCATGACTTTTCATTTAGCATAATATTTCTGAGGGTCACTCATGTTGTTGCATGTACTAATATTCTGCACCTTTAACTTGCTGAGCAGTATTCCAGCAATTTGTTTATCAACTGACAAATTCATGAATATCTGGGTTGTTTCCCATTTGGAGCTATTATGAATAAAGCTGCTATGAACATCTGGATACAAGTCTTTGTGGGGACATATGTTTTCATTTGTCTGGGACAAATCCTCAGGAGTAATGTTGCTGGGTCGTATAGTGAGTGTATATTTAATTTCATAAGATATTGCCAGAATGTTTTCAGAAGTGGCTATATCATTTTGCATTCCCGCCAGCAATATACGAGAGTTCCAGTTTCTCTGCATCCCTGCCAACACGTGGTATCATGCGTAGCTAGGTTAGCCCTACTAATGGATGCGTAATGGTATATTTCATTGTAATTTAACTTGAATTTTCCTGAAGACTACTGATATTGGGCATCTTCTCATGTGCTTCCTGGCATTCATATATTTTCTTTGGCGAAGTGGCTTTTCAGATCTTCTGCCTTTAAAAAAGAAAAACTGGGTTGTCTTCTTAATACTGAGTTGTAAGGTTCCTTACATATTCTGGCTGCAAGTCCCTTGTCAGATATATGTTTTGTAAATATTTTCTCCCCGTCTGTGGCTTCCCTGTTTTCTCAACTGTGTCTTATAAAGAACAAAAGTTTTTTTTGATGAAACTAAGTCCATTTTAATCACATTTTTTCTTTTACAATTCATGCTTTTTATGAATTATTTAAGAAACCTTTCCCTACTCCAAAGTCATAAACTTTTTCTCCTATGGTTTCTTCTACAAGTTTAAGAGTTTTAGCTCTCATATTTAGGTCTATGATCCATTTTGAGTTAATTCTTCTGTACGGTATCAGGAAAAAGTTGAGATTTGTTTCTTTTTTCCATACAGATATCCAGTTGTTCGAGCATCACTTATTAAAATGATTACCTTTTCCCCACTGAATGACCTTGGCACCTTTATTAAAAATCAGTTGGCCAGGGCTTCCCTGGTGGCGCAGTGGTTGAGAGTCCGCCTGCCGATTCAGGACACACGGGTTCGTGCCCCGGTCCGGGAAGATCCCACATGCTGTGGAGTGGCTAGGCCCGAGAGCTGTGGCCACTGAGCCTGCGCGTCCGGAGCCCGTACTCCGCAGTGGGAGAGGCCACAGCGGCGAGAGGCCCACGTACCGCAAAGGAAAAAAAAAAAAAATCAATTGGCCATATAAATGTGAGTCTATTTCTGGACTGTTCCATTAATCTATACCTCTACCCTTACACCACCAGACACTATCTCGATTACTGGGGCAAAGTAATTTTAAGATGTCTCTTGGAAATGTAAAAATTAGATATCTAAGTCTAATTTTAGTTTATTCATATATCCAGTCAGCAAATAAATGTGAGAATCTGAAGATCAGGGGAGGGATTGGAGATACAAATTTGCATCTGTTTAGAGATGATATTTAAAGCAGGGGACTGGGGGACATTCCCCAAGGTTTGTCTCCATTATCACACTTTGTACAGTCTCCCCAACCTCTCTGAGCTGTAAGCAGTTAGGTTCCTATCCCTAGCAGTGCCAACAGGGTCCAATACAACTCTAATTTGGAGCTGCCAGATTTCCAAGGACCAAAAAACTGAACCCTATGAATCAGAGTCCCAGATTCAGCCCAGAAGCTCAGGAAGTCACTCCAGTTTCCAAAGTCTCAGCTCTCAAATTTGGAAACATGGCAGTACAAGTAACTAGCTCAAATCACAGCGTTGCTTGTGAACAACTAATTACAATAAAATGAAAACATTTAGAAATAGCCTCATGAGGAAAGTACAGCCATCTTTCCTCCTACTGAAGGGTGTCTGAGTTTCATACAATTCATTTCCATACTTACTGATTGTGCTTAGTATCAGCTGCAGAGAACACATGCTAACAATTTCTGGACAGGTCATCTTGAGCCCAAATGACCCCACAGACTCTGAGGCCAGACTGACCCCATGACTACATCAACCGAGGATCACGGTGAGTGCCTAAAGGGCGAGCAAGACTCCATGCTGACGTGACAGAGGTCACCAGAGCAGAGGACTTCCTACTGGAAATAGATAACACAGACATGGAAATACTTGGAATACACTCCTGGCACATATAGCAGGTATATACATACCTAGCATAGAGCAGGTACTGCATAAATACTTGGTGAACAAACAGACACACACAAAACAATAGATATTTGTATAATAAACCGAGAAAATAGAGAATCTGTATCAAGTTTTCTGATAAAGTGAAAATTGACACTGCATATGGAACAGATGCAGTCCTAGAAAAACGATTACACGAGTGGCAGAATGCTCACTCCCTGCACGTACCATTCTCAGCGGTTCACAGAAATGACTCATTAATCTTAGGAGGTAGTATGATTATTAATACCGTTTTTACTGGAGAGCAAAGAGACAGAAAGGCACTACAATTATTTCCACTCTACAGATACGGAAACAAAGATCCACGTAAGTGGCAGGGCTGGGACCTGAACCCAAGGGATCTGGCTATGGGGTTCCCAGCCACAATGTCTGTCTTCAGAAAGCTTCCCTCACCTCAAGTATGAGACGGTACTCTGAAATTTCCTTTTCCATCATTTGTCATCTTAATACCACATAACTCACACAAATTCAGAACACAGCCCAGTTATAATGGAAGCCACCAAGAACGCTAAGTTCAGTGTTGGCTGCAATTTCTTTACTTTGGGGTGTGAATCCTGTCCATTACTTTTGGGAGTAGAGAATGGTGCTGAAGGAAAGAGTTAAGATTCAAAACTTGAAGTCAATTCATCATAAAGCATTTGTAGCTGCTGTGGCCATATCATCACTGGCAGCATTTGCCTCAGTGGAAATTTATATTATGGCTATTGTGCTTGGATGCTTCATTCAGATGGATGAGACAGGCAGGAAACGATATTCGGCTGGACATATTTACACAAGAAAATTTAGGAACACACTGGTAAGTCACTGCCAAACCATGAATGCCCCCTGAATACTTATTCTTGTTATGCACACCAGCCAAAACACACCCAGTTCACAGCAGAGATACATGTAATTTTTCAACCTGCAACAATCTACTAGAAACTGATTTTAGTAGTGGCCTGCCCTATGACATCTTAGAAATCAGATTTCTCGTATGTAATTAGCTCCCAGCTCAATTCATCTGAGCCACATTCTATTATAACAATGGGGAAGGGGGTATGACAATCTCGAAAAGGAAAAAACAAGCTTTAGTCTCATAATTCAATCTTAAGTATGAAAATAATTTGAAAAAAAAAGCCTCATTTCAAGGCACATTTCTATCATGTCTGCATATGGTAAGTGCTTAATCAATGGCAGTTAATATTATTTTATTATCATTAATGTTTCTAGCAGGAATTCACCTCTCACTGAGTCTATTAACTTCCCTTGTTGGTCAAGATATGTACAAAAATTGGACTTCCCTGGTGGCACAGTGGTTAAGAATCCGCCTGCCAATGCAGGGGACACGGGTTTGAGTGCTGGTCCAGGAAGATCCCACAGGCCGCGGAGCAACTAAGCCCGTGCGCCACAACTACTGAGCCTGCGCTTTAGAGCCAGAGAGCCGCAACTACTGAGCCCACGTGCCACAACTACCGAAGCCTGCGCGCCTAGAGCCTGTGCTCTGCAAGAACAGAAGCCACCGCAATGAGAAACCCGTGCAATGAAGAGGAGTCCCCGCTTGCTGCAACTAGAGAGAGCCCGCGCGCAGAGACGAAGACCCAATGTGCCGAAAATAAATAAATAAATAAATTTATATTTAAAAAAAAGATACATACAAAAATTTAGTAAAACTTAAGATGTGGACTTGCTTCACTGTGAGCAATTATGTCCTATATTAAAAATAGCAAATAGGTTTTCATTTGTACTTTTCATACTAATATCATATATGATATAAATAGCCTTAAACAACAGAATGTTATATTTATAATATATATAACACAAGGTACATAAAAATACAATTATATGTTAACGGTAGCAAATAATATTCTCTTCCAAAATCGTGATTAATCCGGGTAGGCTAATATTAGCTTAAACAACTCCAAGTGCAATGGCACTAGTCAGACGGCTCTCCTCCAAGTGGGGGACTCAGGGACAGGCCTCTTCCAACTTCTGACACCACCATTTTCCCACATGACGTCCAAAATCACAGTAGAAAGGGAGAATGGGAGATTCTTCTGGGCCAGGCCTGGAGGGAACATGCATACTTCATGTCCATCCCATCCACTGGCCACCCACACAACACCAACCAAGCTGCTAAAGAAGGTCTGTGTGCCCAAGAGGAAAATGAAACAGGGTTAGGAATCATGTAATATTTTCTCTGCCACAAATATTCTCTACATATGCAATTAACACTTGCCTTGTATTTTACTAATGTTTACATTACACTTGTGATGATGTCTTATTTACTCATCACTAGAAAAAAGCTGAAAAGTTGCCATTGTTATTGCCATTTTACAGATGAAGAAACTGAGGCTTGCAGAAGTCATTTAGTCTCCAAGCAGGTGAGGGATGCAGCTAACACACACATTCCTGCCCTGTGGATGCAAATGCACAAGTGCAAATCAAGCCCTTGCCACTATTCTTTGCATCATACTAAACTTTAAGAACAATGGAGTAGTGGTGGCCTCGAAGAATGAGTTTGGGAGTGTTCCTTTCATGCAAAAGAATTAAATTAGAACACTCCCTAACACCATACACAAAAACAAACCCAAAATGGATTAAAGACCTAAATGTAAGACCGGACACTATAAAACTCTTAGAGGAAAACACAGAAAGAACATTCTTTGACATAAATCACAGCAAGATCTTTTTTGACCCACCTCTTGGAGTAATTGAAATAAAAACAAATATAAACAAATGGGACCTAATGAAACTTAAAAGCTTTGCATAGCAAAGGAAACTATAAACAAGACGGAAAGACAACCCTCAGAATGGGAGAAAATATTTGCAAATGGATCAATGGACAAAGGATTAATCTCCAAAATATATAAACAGCTCATGCAGCTCAATATTTAAAATACAAACACCCCAATCAAAAAATGGGCAGAAGACCTAAATAGACATTTCTCCAAAGAGGACATACAGATGGCCAAGAAGCACATGAAAAGCTGCTCAACATCACTAATTATTAGAGAAATGCAAATCAAACTACAATGAGGTATCACCTCACACCAGTTAGAATGGGCATCATCAGAAAATCTACAAACAACAAATGCTGGAGAGGGTGTGGAGAAAAGGGAACCCTCTTGCACTGTTGGTGGGAATGTAAATTGATACAGCCACTATGGAGAACAGAATGGAGGTTCCTTAAAAAACTAAAAATAGAACTACCATATGATCCAGCAATCCCACTACTGGGCATACACCCAGAGAAGACCATAATTCAAAAAGACACATGCACCCCAATGTTCACTGCAGCACTATTTACAATAGCCAGGTCATGGAAGCAACCTAAGTGTCCATCAACAGATGAATGGATAAAGAAGATGTGGTATATATATATACAACGGAATATTAGCCATAAAAAGGAACAAAACTGGGTCATTTGTAGAGATGTGGATGGACCTAGAGTCTGTCATACAGAGTGCAGTAAGTCAGAAAGAGAAAAACAAATATCGTATATTAACGCATATATGTGTAATGTAGAAAAATGGTACAGATGAACCGGTTTGCAAGGCAGAAATAGAGACACAGGGGCTTCCCTGGTGGCGCAGTGGTTGAGAGTCCGCCTGCCGATGCAGGGGACACGGGTTTGTGCCCGGCTCCGGGAAGATCCCACATGCCGCGGAGTGGCTGGGCCCGTGAGCCATGGCCGCTGAGCCTGCGCGTCCGGAGCCTGTGCTCCGCAATGGGAGAAGCCACAACAGCGAGAGGCCCGTGTACCGCAATAACAACAACAAAAGAAGAAATAGAGACACAGATGTAGAGAACAAACGTATGGACACCAAGCAGGGAAAGCAGGGGTAGGGGTGGTGGTGGTGGGATGAATTGCGGGATTGGGGTTGATGTGTATACACTAATATGTATAAAACAGATAACTAATGAGAACCTGCTATGTAAAAATAAAATTCAAAAAAACAAAAACAAAACAATGGAGTAACCGTGATAGAACAGATTTACAACAGAACTCGGTTACGTTTTCATTTTCACCTCACTGTAATTCAATATAATATAATCTCATGAAAGAGGTACCATCACTATACAATTCTTTTTTTCTTTTTTTGGGGGGGGGGTACACGGGCCTCTCACTGTTGTGGCCTCTCCCTTTGCGGAGCACAGGCTCCGGACGCGCAGTCTCAGCAGCCATGACTCACGGGCCCAGCCGCCCCGCGGCATGTGGGATCTTCCCGGACCGGGGCACGAACCCATGTCCCCTGCATCGGCAGGCGGACTCTCAACCACTGCGCCACCAGGGAAGCCCTACAATTCTTAAAGGTGGAATCAGTAGAACAGTTTGAGCAGCAAACCACATTTGACTAGTAAGCAGTCATGTATTAGTTATTTCAGGGAGTGTTTGAAAAATAAAATGGGAATTAACATGGCAAAGAACCCAAAATGTGACCTCTAATTCTTATTTTGGAGATCCAGACACAGGTACAGATATGGGTAAGTATGATTAAATTGAAAATGAATGATGTGGAAAAAGAACAGAGTCAAGTTCCTAACACTATACCTTTAACTAAAAGTGAATCCCGCACCTAACATTGGTTGCCATGGCGACAGCGAGCTGGATGGCACTTGAAGACAGGTCAGAACACACTGCTAGGCACTCAGCCCAAGGCACCCAGAGCTTGCCATAGGGGTAGCTATTTGGCACACCGTCTTCCAATGACAAGAGAGCCTTCTTGATGTAAGAGTTCAAAGCACAACCTTAGAGAACTAGATTCATACTTGTTGGCCAGAAGCCAGGCAGATGAACTGCCCACAGCTTCCTGTTCCATATTTTGTGTCTAGGATCAGTATTTCCATGTTCAGGATGGAACAGATTTTCCAAGCATTTAAAGTAATGCCTTCTCCTTTCACAACAAGGAAGAATGCGCAGTATTAAATCTGGATTCCAGAAACCCTGGCAAAGGGTGACCTTGTGTCCAGAAGTTTATTGCCAAGGTTCCAGTTTATGCCCACCAGGCCCAGAGCACGGTTCCAGATGCTGCAGCAGCTTTCAGCTCCAATGGGTTTTGGCTGTAGTAACTATCTGGTGACTGATCTACTCCACAATTTCTTTTCTCTTCATCAAAATAATTCGACACAAATCATTTCCACGTTTCCAAAGCAAAAGTAGGGAAAAAACAAAACAAAAACCCACAAGTTAAAAAAAAAAAAAAATCCGAGGTTAAAAAAAAAAAGCCCACAAACAGGGAAGGATCTGCTATTCAACATTCATTTCAGGAAAACATCAGGTGGAATTAGGCAATGTAATGGGCAATTTGGTCTCGACTTTCCCATCAGGAACAACGCCTGCACACACACATACACACACATCCACTCCCAGGCGATCCCCCGCACCAGACCATGGGCTTCTAGTGAGACTGAATTCCTGTCAGGAGGGCAGTTTCATTTTCGCTATACCAACATAATGCTTCATTACACCAAGACACAGCACTCTCCAATCTGCCAGGTAAATAAAGAACGCAGCTTAAAATGTACAGTAACATTTAAAATGCGAAGCATTTCCACCTTAAATGAATGTGTGTTCTACCAACCCCTTCCGGTGGCTGAGACTCCACTGGCCTTCCACGAGGCCCATTAGTTCCTCCTGGGCGGTCCCCCAGCTCAGTGCAATGCTCCCAGCAGGTGCTGTAACTGCCACTCATTTAAACACCCCGCAATACACTCTGCATCGCCAACAAGAGCACGGGGAGCTGCCTCCACTTTTGTTTTGTGGGCTATTTTATTTGATCACCAGAAAGAATTCCAAGCCGCTTGAGGTAAGTAAATCCAGTTACTCATTTGAGTCAGCAAAGACGCTAGGCTTGTCATAAGCCAACAGAAGCAAGGCTCGCTCGCCCACAAGTAATCAAGGGATCTACTCGAGGACTCGGAGGACCATCCCAAAATTACTGGCCATGAGCCACTGAAGTGATGAAATGAAACAGCCCACCTTCAGTTTCTTAAACCCTGCCTGCAGGGTCTCATGACTAAATGAGAACTCACACTGAGCTAAGAAATCCTCCCCTGCTACACCTCCTCCCACACGGACCCCCTCTGTCTGAGATGGTCCTTAATGTGCATTAGAGTCTCTTGGCCAGATTTTAAAGAAGTACTTATGTTTATTTGCTACCAATTAAATGTGGCAATATTAAATAGAATTTTTAGGAAAATATATGCATCTACCAACATCACCAGGTTTTGGTATTCTCTATGTGACCATTAAAATAAATACCTACCTTGGTTAGAATGAAAGAGTCAACTAAGAGCAACCCAACCCTGACATTCAATAATATCACCTAAGATTTGAATAATATTTGACAGTTTACAAACTGTTTCTGTATTTGATCTTCCTAAAAGCTTGGCCTGGGAGGTGGGTAGAACCACCTCCATTTTGCAGCTGACCAAACTACAATGAGGAGAGATGAAAACAGGCCTCAGAGCTAGTGAGGTATTCTGACTTTAACCACACCGATCTACCGCGACATCCACTGTGAGCCCTCAGCCATGCCAGAAACAGGGCAACAAGAGGTTGCTTTTAATACCAAAGAAAGTCAGCATGATGTCCAGCTTGGGAAGTATGAAGGAGGGAAAGACAAACAGATGCTTCCAAATTTTAAAGGGAAAAAAAATCTCTCGGTTAACCTTCACTACTCCATCATAAATAAAAGCAATGTTTGGGTATCCCCTGGACCTGTGTCAGGCCTGGGTCTGTGCTGTCTTCCTCATCTCAGGCCACACAGACATCTGAGCCCAGCTGTGGGTTCTACGTTTATGGGAGGTCGCATGAAGGACATGACCACCTAAGCCCCGTGGCAGGTTAAGCAGCCTGATTGAACGTTGCTGCTAATTAAGGGCCCCTGTTGTCTGGCAGGACCACCGGGGTACCTTCTTCACTTGTTCATGACCACAGCACCTCACTCAGAAATTAACTCTTGATGAGTGCAGACAGGGGCCCAGCTGGTCCTCCCGAGTCCTCCCAAGTAGATAAATGAAGTGTAATAACAATGTTGCTGACTGCCAAGGGAAGAGGGGCTCTCCGTGACCTCTTGGTAAAATCCAGAGTATACTTTTACCGCGACTTAATTCTCTGCACTAGAGATATTTAGTGCAGCCAGGAATGGTGTGAATAGGCCGAAAGCCACAGGGAGAGCATTGAGAAGTTCATAATGGAACGTCTACTTTATTGAGTATGAGCTAAAACAATAGAGGCAACGTTTGAGAAACTAATTTTCAATTGGCAAATATTTTCCTGAGGTGAGAGGTGCTATTTTCCCCATAACTCTTCACAGGTCTAGGGACAATGGAGGCTTCTGTTATGGTGTGCAAACTGTACAATCATGCCGCTCAGGTTTAAAATATTAAACACTCATTTTCTAGCACTTATAGAGGAAGTCTTTCCCCAAAGCTCTGTTTAAAAAGAGGAAAATAGTGGTTATTATTGTCTGGACTTTCTAGACATAGCAACTAGATAGATATGTCTGGTTCACACAGCAAAGCTGCAGCTCAGGTGGGACCAGAATCCAGGAGTCTTGCTCCTCAGTTTTGCACACTCTGGTCAGAGAATTCTCCACCATTTTATCTCAGGAGGTCAACTTGCAGCAGGTGGTGATGGAGAGAGGGCTTGGTCACAGCCTCACTGCACTGGCCCACAGAGAACAACTCTAAGTGTGGCTCCTGAAGGTGACAAACTCCTTGAGAAGTGACAAAGGGACAAAGAAAGCAGGCTGCAGACCATGACTCTGGAGCCTACATCACAATGAAGCCACACCTCTCTACGACTTTTGAAAGGCACAGGGGAGGTCTCCAAAGAAAAGGATTAAATGACTGCAATAGTCAGTTTATCATCTTTCGCTAACACATCGAAAAAGTGGTGACTGGGCTAGAAGCACAGGGAAAGTTGAAGAAATAGGCAGGAAAGGCATTTGATGCCCTGATGAAAAATTTTAAAAATAAAAGGGTGCTCGGGACTTCCCTGGTGGTCCAGTGGTAAAGAATCCACCTTCCTCTGTGGGGGACATACGTTCGACCCCTGGTCGGGGAGCTAAGGTCCCACATGCCGCAGGGCAAAAAAGCCCGCACGCCACAACTACTGAGCTCGTACGCCTCAACGAGAGAGCCCACGTGCCACAAACTATAGAGCCCAGGCGCTCTGGACCCCGCGTGCCACTACTAGAGAAGAGAAAACCTGCGAGAAACCCGAGCAGACTGTGCACCGTAATGAGAAGATCCCACATGCCTCAGCAAAGATTCCGTGTGCCACAACCAAGACCCAACGCAGACAAAAAAAATAAATAAATAAGGAAAATAAATAAATACAATAAATATTTTTTAAAAAAATAAAAGGGTGCTGCGGAGAAACTATAATAATTTCCCCAAGAACCAAAGGTGGAAGGAGGTGTGAAGTGGGAGGAGTCAGGAAAGATACTTAATTGCTTGAAAGAGTGTATTAGGTACCTATGGTTGCACAGCAAATAACCCAAGCTGAGCAGCTTAAGACAACACACACTTATTGTCTCCTAGTTTCTGAGGGTCAGGAGTCTGGGAGTGGCTCAACTGACCGCTTTTAGCTCAATATCTCCCACAGGTTGCAAGCAAGGTGTCAGCTGGGGCTATGGTCATTTCAAGGCTTGACTGGGAGACGGTCCACTTCCAAGTTCACTCACATGGGTGCCAAGAGGCCTCAGCTTCCCATGGAAACGAACAATAGCTTCTTGCCACGTGAGCCTCGTCACAGGGCTCCTCACAGCACATCAGCTTGCTCCTCCCAGAGTGACGGCTCCAAAAGACAAAGAGGGTGAGAAAAAGCTAGCAGGACAGAAGTCACGGTCTTTTTTGAAACCTAAGCTCAGAAGTGACATTCCATTACTTCTGCCATATTCCATTTGTTAAAAGCGAGCCATCAGGTCCAGGCCATGCTCAAGCAGAGGGGCTTACGGAAGAGCATGAACACCCAAAGGCAGACAGTACTGGGATCACCCCAAGGCTGCTTACCAGAGAGATTCCTTACTCCTTGGATAAACCTAGAGATTAATTCTTCCATAGTTAGCCTCTTCAGACTATATAACCGGGCTATGCATCAGCACCGTCATCTTCACATTCATCATTTATTCTCATATAAGCGAGAAGGTCTTTATCTAAGGTGTGGAGTTTTAAACATAAGGAAAATGGAACACACATGCAGGACTGATGTTGCTTTTAGGCACAGCTGCCTGGAACTGGCTGCCCGGGACTGTCAGTGGCTCTTCCTTTCATGTGACCTGCCCACAGACTATGGTGGCTACCTGGGCTGAGCTCTGCACCCTTCAAGAGAGTATGTACCAAGAGACACATCCTCACAATAATAACCACTAACATTTGTTGAGAGTGTATGATGGCCAAGTACTGAGTCAAGACTTTATATCCATCATCACCTTTAACACTTACAATGAACCTTCTCTATAGCTGAGGAAGCAGGGATGTCAACCAGGAGGCATAATTTCCCATAGTTAGGGATCCACCAATCAGTGTGACTGGTTGGTGATTAGCTCCTGGGGATTCCCTGTTGCATTAGGGTAGACAGACATTAAGAGACTGAATGGCTATACTATGTACATATCACATGACTAAATGCTTTTAAAAAATCAGTGAAAAGCTATTAGAAAAAAATTAAACTTAGTAAAGTACTATACAAAATGAGAATATTAAAAAACTAAGTGTTATTGTATGACTATGTACTAGCAATAGCTAAAATAGATTTTATGATAACCTATGCTCACTGTAAAAAATATAGGAAATGTAAGAAAGTAAGACTAAGACACGAAGTCACCTATGATTCTACCACCAAAAGGCATTTTAGTACATATCCTTTAACCTTTTTTCTATATTGTGTGGGAGTGTGAATATATCATCATATTTTTAAAAAACTGTCCTATGACAGCAGCTGAATGTACTGCTTTTTCCACTTAACAGAACACTGGGAGTGTTTTCCCCATATTAATAAATGTTTTCCTTTTTTATAAAATTTAATTAATTTATTAATTTATTTATTTATGGCTGCGTTGGGTCTTCGTTGCTGTTAGCGGGCTTTCTCTAGTTGCGGCGAGCGGGGGCTACTCTTCTGTTGCGGTGCACGGGCTTCTCATTGCGGAGCATGGGCTCTAGGCGTGCGGGCTCAGTAGTTGCGGCTCGCGGGCTCTAGAACACAGGCTCAGTAGTTGTGGCACACGGGCTTAGTTGCTCCGTGGCATGTAGGATCTTTCCAGACCAGGGCTCGAACCCGTGTGCCCTGCATTGGCAGGCGGATTCTTAACCACTGCGCCACCAGGGAAGCCCCAAGATCTTGGTTTCTAAATAACATTCTATACCAAAAGGAACCAGAGTTCCTTATACAAATGTAAAATATAAAAATGGTCAATTCTAGAGCCAGGTACAAGGTGTGCCTGTGACATCTTGTTGGACCAGAGAATAAGAAAGCGCTCAAAGACAATGAGAGGATGCAGGAGTCTAAAGGACATGGAAATCTGTTTCGAAGGGATACCACTAGCCAAATCTGGGACAACATAGCAGAGGATAAGCACTGTAATTGATTAAAAAATAATAATTCATAAATCCATAGTGCTGGCTGAGAGAGAGCAAGGGAGAGGAAGAAAGAGAAGTCATTCAATTGTTGTTCTAGAGTGACTATGATATCAACTTCCTACTCTGAAAATGATTCTTTACAGAATAATGCCAACTAATAAACGCAGAAGGAAAAAGAGAAAAGAAAATTCACCATTTTGCAAACCTTAGAAAATTGATTCAGGCAAGAATCACTAAGGTTACTGGAGAACAGAATATTTATTGCCTGTTGCCAAAGTAATGCTCCATAGATTACTTACAGGAAAAGACTTTCATGATGGAAAGAGCAGGCAAGTGAGCAGCTCACCAAGGGATCAAACTTCACATCGCTACGAATGGTCAATACGATGTGAGGCGATATGAAGTACACAGTATCACTGATGAAGTGTTCTTGCCCCAAATGTTTAATCTGAATCAAATCAAGTTTTTAGACCTAACTTCCAATTTACAAGAAATCCAGGGGCTAGAGGGACAAAAATGTCACCATGAGAAAATAGTCCAATCCAGAATGTGGGACATTCTTTAAGAAAACTGGCCTGGTCTCTCCAAAACCCTGATGTAATTTTTAAGAGGATGAAAGAAACATAATAAACAAGTACAATGCACAACTGTGACTGCATCCTGGTTGGAAATAAGCAGCAACACAAGACAACTGAGGAGATTTGAATACAAAATGGAGAGTACTGAATTAATGTTTATAAGAAATATTGGCATTGTGCTTATGTAGGAGAAAATCTTTACTGGTAAGAGGTGCATGCTGAAGCCTTTAGGGATGACATGAAAAGATGTCTACAACTTACTTTCAAATGTTCCACCCAAAGGAAAAAAAACAAAGAAAAAAAGGACAAAACATAAACAATAGCTGAAACGAGATGTTGGATATACCGGTACTCACTGTACTGTTTCTTCAACTTTCCAGTGTATTTAAATTTTTTCATAATAAAAATTTGGAGAAAAATTCTAGTCCACTCTTTCACATGGTTGTGACTCTAAACCAGAGATTCAATTCAGCTGAAAGTGATTTTTGTGGTCAATCTTGTAACGGTATCTAGGTGACAAGCCAACCACTGGCACTGTGTACTCTGAAAGCAGCTTAGAGAAGAGTGATCGGTAGGTAATTCCTGTCCCTCAGTACAGTCAATAACTTCTTGACCCAAGACACTGGGAAAATAAAATGCAGCACCTCTGAGGAGGGAGGGATCACTGGATAAAAGTGAGGTTTCAATTCTGTTAATTCACAAATTCACAATATTCACCAATTGGCCTGCAATATGTCAGATGCTGGGTGAAACACTGGACATATACCCCAGCCCTCAAGGAAATACAGTGTAGTCAGAGAGAAGAAAACAGGCCAGGAAAAGTCAGTAGAATAAACAGGAGTCAAGGAGAGAACTCAAGAGCAAAACAAGAAGGGTCAGGGGAAGAGAAAGGAAGGAAGGGAGAGAGGGGGAGGGGGAGGAGAGAGAGAGAGAGAGAGAGAGAGAGAGAGAGAGAGAGAGAGAGAGAGAGAGAGGGAGAGAGAGAGAGGGGGGAGAGAGAGAGAGAGAGAGAGAGAAAGAGAGAAAGAGAGAGAGAGAGAAAGAGAGAAAGAGAGAGAGAAAGAAAGAGAGAAAGAAAGAAAGAAAGAAAGAAAGAAAGAAAGAAAGAAAGAAAGAAAGAAAGAAAGAAAGAAAGAAAAAGAGAAAGAATGAATAAATAAATAAATAAAAGCACTGTGGTAGCCATGGGGAGGTACCACTCAGATCTCCTGCAAGAAAATCTAGCTGACTGACAGCTTCCTGCCACTGTCAGGATACAGTGCAGTTCCAGGCCCACATATTAGGTGCACAGTCTGTGTTTAGTAAACAAATAAATACATCTCCATTACCCATGCTCTCCCTGGTCCCCGCCAGCACTTCAGATAACTGTGCTGCTCACACAGGCCTCAGTTCGGATTATCTAGTGTGGCACAACAAACCACCTGCAAAGGTTAGTGACTTCAATAACCCCGTCATTTAATTTGCTCACAGATTTGCAATCTGGGCAGATGTGAGCAGTAGTGTCAGCTGGGGCAGCTCCACTGGGCATAGAGGAGCTACTGCCAAGATAGCGAGCGCACATGGCTGGCCGGTTGGTGCTGGCTGGGAGTTCACCTGAAGCTGACCCAAGAACTCGGCTCTTCTCCATACAGCTACCTGGGCTTTCTCACAGCATGATGACCAGGTTCAAGAGCAAGTGTTCTGAGAGACAAGAAGTGGAAGCCATCAATACGCTGAGGCCTGGGCCCAGAAACCAGTACCGTGTCACTTCTACCACACTCTACTGGCCCAAGCAGTCACAGAGCCTACCCAGACTCAAGGAGAAGACACATGGGCCCCACCTACACACGGAAGGCTCAATCCTGGCCACAATCTCTTATGTTGAAATAGGCTATTTAAGAACTGAAAGAGTATATTTACCTCAAACCAGAGTATATATACACACCCACACATCAATATCCACGATGTATGGCATTTCTCACCCAGAGTTTGGTAACAAATCATGGGCTCTCCTTACCAAGTCAGAGGCTTTGGAAAAGAATGTACATTGTCTTCCAGTGTAAGAGCAAACCTGACAAAAGTCTCCTTAACTAAATTCAATGTTCATTCATTTAGTCAACATTTACTGAGCAATTACTATATGTTGTCTTAGCAGCTGCAGGGAATACAGAGCTAACCAAATATGGTCGTTATTTTCAAATTGGTCACAACCTAGCAGGGAGCTAAATACACATACAACTAACTCTGATGAGATGGAACTCATGGATGCCCATAGTGAGCAAAGCCCAAGGACCCATGTAGAGAACGGGAAGGAAAGGGAGATTGTGTTAACATCCCCCACATTCACCCAGAAGGTGCCTACTTATGCATGTCTTCATTTCTCTCTGTCATCTCCAGTGGGCTTCCAGCCCTATGCTCTACTCACATAGAATTCCAAAATCCAAACATTCAACATAAGATCCCTTTAAATTACGCATCCCTGAGTTAACATAATTTGAAAAATTATATTTTATATTAATTTTAAACTATTAATTTTATGCAATATTTAAACAATTTTTAAATCTGTTGACTAAAACAACATATACATGCATGAAACATAAACTGTACACCCGTGTCTACACAACAGTAGCCCTGGCCTTTCCAAATTCCTCACCCTGGTCTTATCACCTTCCAATTACAGACCTGAAACCAGATCAAACTGTTAACATCTGAATGTGTGCCCCTAAATTACATGTGACTCAAATATCACAATGACTCCCAGCTAGAAATTGATATTCTTGTGATTCTGAGAAGGCCACTTACTACCAGGGAACTTTGGTTGATTCCAGAAATCAAGATGGAGAATGATATCCTCAAGAATTATTATTATTACAATCATCAAGAGAAGTCAAAAAGCCTAAAAGATCTTACTCCTGAAGATGGTAAGTACTCTATTTTTGTGACTTCCCTTAATCGTATCTAAGAGCTCCATCAACTCATTCTGTCATTTAAAATGTTTAAAGGCTTTGTTGCATATTAAGGATGGCTAGAGATTCCTAAACACTCCTTCCATGGAGAGGTGAGGGGTCTATGTCACCTCCCCATGAACCTGGGGGGACTCTGTAAATATTATGACCAGTGGAATACAGTGGAACAATTTCCTGGCCCAAGCCTTTAGAGATTGGGGGCTCTCACTGCCTGTTTCTTGGGGCACTTTCTCTGGGAGTTTTGAGTTGCCATGTAAAAAGTCTGAGAGCCTTGAGACCGCCATTCTGGAGAGGTCAATAGTTCCACCTGAGCACAGCCTTCCAGCCCTCCCCACCAAGCTGACAGACATGTGAGTAAAGTCATTTTAGCCTCTTCAAACCAGCTCATCCACCAGTGAGTATCACCATGTGACCTCAGCAAATACCGCACAGAGCAGAATAACCCAGCTGAGGCTTGACCAAATTTCTAACCCAGAAAATTACAGAATATAATAAAAGTGTTGTTGTTATAAGCCATTAAGGTTTGGGGTGGTTATGAATTGCAGCAATAGATAACTGGAACAAATTTTAATTTTGAAACCAAAAAATTTGGTTAAATGTATACAAAAAAACATAAACGTAATCACATTTGGACTGTGAACTGAATATTCTTTTCACAGCTGACCCAGGTAGCGATGGGGCACAGATTGCTCCCATTTAAGACAGTTTGTGATAGACTCTAAAATAGTACACGTCATAGAGTATGTAATGTAACTGTCTTACATCTTAACAAATTATCTCTTAAATGCCATTCATAATGTTTTCTAGTTTTCACACTTCCAACTGCCAAACATCTAGTCCCTGACTTATGGGATTCTATCCAGGGAGAGCACACTTTCACCCCTTTAATGATATAACTACCAAGCCCTTTAAATTTTTATTATCTAGTCAATCGCCATTCAAGCTAGTAGTGACCTGCTTATCTTGCAGGACAATGAATAGTATGCATCTCCTCATTTTTACAAATTGATCTTCAAAAACTAACCCACTGCAGGTCGGGTGAGACCAGAGAGGCAGAAACCTCTGCACTCAGTAGGCTGAAACAGTGCCTCAAGGGCTAAGGAGCAAGGAAGGCCCAAACATAGCATTGTTACTAAGCCAGCATACCATTCCCACTGCCTCTATAATGAACATATCATCTAGAATATTAGGAGAACCAGAGTCTCAGCTTTACAGTCTGGAAATTGGGAGATAACATGGTTTGACTCATAAAACTAAGTATGAAAATATTATCAATTTTGTAGTGGTCTTAGAGAAATGTAGTTCAAAAGTCAAGTAATTTACAGAGACCTCTTTCCCACTTATGACACCAATGAATCAAAATAGTAATAATTAATCTCTAAACTTTCAAAATGCTTGCTTTCAGTGTTCCCACATACTCCTGAACATGATGCCTGAAGAAGCCCAGCAGCATGAGATGGTTTGAGATAGCAGAAAAGGCATAAGACAAGGATTTGGGAGCCATGCAGCTAGTGTGGACTGGCTATTAACCAGGTGAGTAGAGAGAGAGAGATGACTACACACTGCTGAGTCTTGGTTTCTTAACCTGTAAAACCAGAGGGTTGAGAAAGAGCTTGTTAAGGCCCCTTCTTTCTCTGACACTCTGTGATTCTTTACTATTCTAGAAATGGCTGGGGCACCTAGAACATTGGACAGCTCCTTCCACCCTACTATGATCATTCTGCATAAGTAGAAAATTGCAGGGGACACAAACTAGCCTCACGAACACAAGGAAAGATGTCCTTCTACAAAGGACAAGGTGTTTGCATAGTCAGGTCAAGGTGAAAACTACTGAGTGCCTTTACAATCAACTCTGTATCTAAGATCTACTTAGTAGGTGTCTCCTGCCTCTAACCTTCTTAAAGTCTGCTCAAATTGGGAGGTAATGGGTTCTTAATGTATTTCATAGAGAGGGAAGAAAACACCTACCTTCTATGGTATTATTTACAATTTTTATAACACACAGTATGTTAACTAACAACATTTTAAAGTTCTATATCCTTTATATCATTCATGCTATACTTTATACTTTGATTTTTGATCAACTATTAGTTGCAGAATAAGGCTGCCTAATACTGAAATCTACCAAGTTATATCTTACAATTTTAAATTTTAAAATAAGTTTTAAAATTGTGATGTGAGGCTTCATAAGCTCCCACATGTAGCTCTCATTATTTTGACTCCAAATATTTGTTTAAATTGTTAAGAAATTTACTTCCTCAACAAACAAATACTATTTGTCAAATAAGTGAGTTTAAAATAAGTAATCATAGGGCTTCCCTGGTGATGCAGTGGTTGAGAGTCCGCCTGCCAATGCAGGGGACACGGGTTCATGCCCCGGTCCGGGAAGATCCCACATGCCACGGAGTGGCTAGGCCCGTGAGCCATGGCCGCTGAGCCTGCGCATCCGGAGCCTGTGCTCCGCAACGGGAGAGGCCACAACAGTGAGAGGCCCGCGTACCGCAAAAAAAAAAAATAAAAGAAAGTGAAAGTGAAAGACCATACAGAGTGAAAGACCAAAGACCATACAGAGTGAAAGACCATACAGAAAAGATGGAGAAAGAAAATCATTAAGATTTTCATTTGACTTTTCTTTCTCTCAAAAATAAAAACAAATCAAAAAAAACGGGCTTCCCTGGTGGCACAGCGGTTGAGAATCTGCCTGCCAATGCAGGGGACACAGGTTCGAGCCCTGGTCTGGGAGGATCCCACATGCCGCAGAGCACAACTACTGAGCCACAACTACTGAGCCTGCGCGTCTGGAGCTTGTGCTCTGCAACAAGAGAGGCCGCGATAGTGAGAGGCCCGCGCACCGCAATGAAGAGTAGCCCCCGCTCGCCGCAACTGCAGAAAGCCCTCGCACAGAAACGAAGACCCAACACAGCTAAAAATAAATAAATAAGTTAATTAATTAGAAAAAAAATCAGATATACAAGGAGTCTTGAATTTCCGTTTTCCGGCAAAATTATAATACATATATTTGCAAATACATAAAGCTCATGGATAATTTTGTTGCAGCTAGGAATGTTCTTTTACCAGATTATAAATTTCATCAGCACTCCTCTGTACAACCTACTTTATGATACTAAGCAATGCAAACACACTGCCAAACAACCAATGTTTTATTATTCTAACTTCCATTTCTTCCATGACATAATTTCCTGTAATAATCTCATTCATGCCTGAGTTCCAAAGACATTTTTATTTATGATTTTCAGGTCAGTAATGCCAATAGCAGGAAGACCCATTCTGGAAAGGCTGAACTTACAGAATGAGTCCTGAAAGAATTCTACCACCACTGCTTATTTCCCAAGTAGGGATAATGTAAAAAAAGCAAATTTTAAAGACAATGGTTCTAATGCCATTTTTAGTTAAAAGCACTGGGAGATTTACAAAGATCAACTAATATGCCAATTTCTTTCAAATACTGCCAACACAATTACAAGTTGGAAAAATGTGTAATGAATGAGGCAGCTCATAATTTCCCTTAGAATGTGTATGTACAACTTATTAAGTGGCATAAAAAGCAAACTGAAACCTTAAATCTATGATTCATTGCTTTAGGGCATTCGAGTCAAACTCCATCATCTGGAAGTACCTAACAATAAGAATACATGCATTAGGTCACAAGCTGTTTTAGTAACACCTGCAATATCTTCACCTAACAAGGCGAATAAACAAGAACTTCACGTTCCTCATCGAATAGGAAAACTTAACGGTTTTAATAATACAATAATATATTTAAAATAAGCCCAAATTCAAACCCTGTATAAATGAAAATACTCACATGGAGGGCATTTTCTCTTCCAAATTTTGCTGTTCAGCTCTGCCAGCACCCTCACCTAAAGCCACCTAGTGGAAAAATGTGCCCCCAATTCTAGGCTGGTGTGGGTTTTTCCAGAGTATGACTTATTTTGACAGTCTTAGGAGGCTCAGAAAGAATAAGGTATTGTTTTCTTTGATGTCCCCTGTCCTCGTCCTCCCCAGCCCCCAACACGCTTCACACCCACAACCTAGGTCAGGGGAAGGATGCCGCTGAATTCTCACTCAAAATCTCAAATCCCATCCCTTTGAAAGTATTAGCCAGGTCAAAGGTAGGAAGGTGAATGGGTGACTCCCCAGGCTCCCACTCTAAAATCACTTGTTTAACTTGTATACTATCACTTTCCTCCCAAAAGGGTTATACTTTCATTTTCTTCCAACTAGGGTTGCCAGATTTTGCAAATAAAAATACAGAATGCCCAGCTAAATGTGAATTTCAGATAAACAACAGATAATTTATTAGTAAAGTATGTCCCAAATTTCACAGTAATACTTATATGAAAAATTTCTCTTATTTATCTGAAACTCAAATTTAACGACGTCCCCAGAAGCTAATACTGGTGTAAGGGATGGCCTGGCATTCGAGAGAGGCACCAGGACCTTAGCTGACCCCAGATGAGGGTCAGAACATGACTACATTCTCACGTATCACAATGACGTTGCCAAAGGCAGGAAGGCCACAGCCGCCAGTAGTAATCTAAGCGCTCCCCACTTAACGCTTTTTGTTTTATATCCACACATGTGAGAGAAATAGGTGGTAATATTTGCTTTTCCATGATTAGCAACCTTTTTCAAAAACTCTGACAATTATACTAATTACCGAAGCAAAGGCTCAGAGAAGTCAGCTGTTGCCACTGCTCAGATCCCAGTAAGACTTCCATTAGCAAAAATTAAAGCTGGCTTTCCTCTTTCCTGGCAATCATGCAGAGCAAACTCGTTTGTCTGCAATACACCATGACTGCTGTAGGAACTTTCCAGAGCAAAGAGTAAGCACTTGATACAGATAAAGATTAGATTAAAATGAAAGATTCAGCATTGGATAGAAGGATGCAACACATACCATATTATTTTCAAAATGAAAAGACTACTAACATGGAATCCTTTGATATAAAGGTAGATTATAAACACTGAACTTTCCTTTTTTACTAGCATTTAAAATTACTCTGCTCTTAGTATTTGTGTCTTTGCTCAGTCTGGACTTAATAGGGGTTTCTCTGCCCTTCCCTATAAAATTGAATCTTTTCTCCAAATGACCCTACATTTGTCTTAATTTGATTTTCTGGGTTTATAGTGTTTTCATCTAGAAACCACTGCTTGTACCATAGTTGTTATCAGTTCTCCAATATTTGTTTGACTAGGGCTCAAGATTTTTAAATTTTATAAAAGAAGAAGAATTTAAACCTCTTAATTCACAAACACTCACCTATTCTGCACCCACGGGGTATTTCTCTCCCTCACCCCACTCTACCTCCTTCCCCACCCGCTACACTGGGGCTTCTTGCATTTGACATCATACAATTCCCTCAATAAAGGAGACTGGAGTTTTGTTACCAATGAAACGAACTTTACATTAGAGACCTCCAAATTGTGGATTTGGTATAAGCTTCTTTGAAAAAGTACTACTCCATTATTGGGAATGTTTATGCCCAAAAAGAAGATTCTGTGTTCTATTGTGTCAGAAGCTTTCAAAGTGCAATTGTTCAATTTGCAAACTGCAATTGGTTAACCAAGCTAAACTTAATTAGTCCAACGATCCTACAGCCCACATCAAACCCAACTGTTTGATGTATTCTGCGAGGTGTCCAAGGCGCCTACAGCTGTCTAAGTGGCACAATGAAAAGGCAGCTAGGCTTACGTCTGGGAACTGAAATGAGCTGTTCTAAGTGGAGCTTTTCTTCCATTTTCTGAGGCTGCACTGCTCTGACCTTCTCCAAATCAATCCTTTGCGGATTAACATGTAAAGCAGTGTCGAATTAATTTCAGAAAGGGAATATGAGATCAGCCTAGGATCATACAAAACATCTAACTCCTAAATACACTAATGCTTCTAGCCATTCAATGAGAAGCTGTCAATAAAGGGAAAAAAGTCGGGGATGGGGGTAGCCAGGATTTGAAGGTTGGAGTAATCTATCAGACTAGTTAGCACATTGCCTACTTCTGTGGCATGGCTAATGCATTCCTCTAGAAGTTAATCCTATTTCTAAAGACCCTCCCGCTAGGAGCACATAGGCCGTGATGAATGAGAACTAAAATGCATTAAAATTCTCAACAACTTCACCAAAAGGCACACTATTAGATTCTGAGTGTCTACAATAAGATGGTTCATTAAAAGTGCTGGTCTCAAAGAACTTGCTTTTGTCCCTACACATTAGGGAGAAAGGGTCCAGTGTGTCACTTGTGACACCTGCAGCCAAAATATTTTTACATTAGGTTGTCCAAGTAATCACATGGGAAACACATGAAATGGAAAGGGAAGGCCTTTTCCACGGGCTAGCTTAAATACCGTTATTATGCACCTACACTCAGAGGAGGATATGTGCTTCCATGGCATTAGCCACACAACAGCATCATTAAACCCACTTTTAAAAAATCAGACGTGAAAGAGCACTTATTCAATTTCCCTTGAAGAAGCTGCAGTGTTTGAACACTTCTCTTTTTCTCCCATTGTATTTTGCTTGTACTCAATTAAGAGATAATTTAGCCATTTATCACGACGTAGTTGAGGCTGAGCATTTATAGAGGCATTTAGTACAGCTTTTCTAACAGGCAAAACTCTGTAACTATCTCTGTAAGATAGTTACTAGCAGTGGGCCTAATACTGACTAGAAATTACATCTTGATGACTTAGTTTTTAGTCCCTGTCAACATACATAGGAAAAGACTGGACTACCCTCAAGAATGACTACAACAAATTACAAAACAGTATCAGTTCTAACAACAGAAATGCCAAGAATTAAACACTTGAGACAGTACAGAACTGAAAGGAAGCAGCAGGTGAGGGGGCTCTGAAAGACAAAAGCACAGAGGAGGAAAGCACACCTAGAAATGGGAGGACTCCATGAGAAGCATTTGTTAAATGATTAACGAAAGAATGGAGTTGAACTTGGCTGTTGGGCTCAGGACATTTACGGCAACTCAATCGGCTTATGTTTTGCAAAAGTTCATCCTTGGCGTGACACACAAGGTTCAGTGGGCCAGGCCGGTGTGTGTGTGTGTGTGTGTGTGTGTGTGTGTGTGTGTGTGTGTGTGTGTGTGTGTGTGTGTGTGTGTGTGTGTGTGTGTGTGTGTGTGTGTGTGTGTGTGTGTGTGTGTGTGTGTGTGTGTGTGTGTATGTGCGGGGGTAGGTGGGTAGGAGGGTGGGAAAAGCACAGATGGAGGTGTGATCACGTCCACTTTGTTTCTGTGCTTCACAACTTACATATGTGCTGCATTTATTCTATTGTGTGAATTAAATATTACACTGAAAAATTTGAAATTAATAGTCATTTCCTCTGACCTTTCATTTTCACATAAGCATCTATTACTTCTTTCTGATTTAATCAAACCTACTATAAATCATCTATCTGTCTAAACTATGTTGCATCTGAACATAATAATAATCATATTGTGATACTAATAGTACCATTTATGGAGAGCTTCAAATAAGCACCTGTTTTACATAAATTATCTCTAATCCTCACAATCCTTCAGGTAGGTGGCATCCTTGTTTTACTGAAGGAAACCTGAAACTCAGAAAGGGCAAGTTCACTGTTAAAGGTCACACAACTAGCAGGCACCAGAGAGGGAAGTGAACTGAGGTCTGTCAGACTCGAAAATCCAAGCTCTTTCCAATTCTCTACAAAGAAAAGAGCTGTCTATTGTAGAAAAACAAAATATGGGTAACAGAATTTTAAAAAATCACTAGTACTTCCACCACCTCACACGAGGATTTGAGTGAAACTAGACTGAATCCCTTACACCCCAAAATATCTGGCATCCGTCATGTACATTCCACTCAGGGAGGCACAATCCCCACGCAATAAAGGGTGAAACAAACCAAACGGTCACCTTACGGCATAAAGGACCGTGACGCAGGATGGAGTCCACCAGGTGTTGGTAGTTTTATTTCACAATGCTTTTACATCACCTTAGGAAGGTCGGCATTGTGAGGGGTGGGCTGGACGCTGCATCCTGTATAATGTTTCCTTCTGCAGATTTGCCTTTATTTCCATCTGCCTTTTGTGCACAGTAAGAGCTCATGAGCATTAGGAAGAACAGAGAAAACAACTGTATTTCAATGGTTTTGTTAAATCACTGCCAAGAAGACTTATAAATGTGAGTTGACTTAAATTGGTAGACACTCATGCATCCATTCATTCATTCATTCATTCATCCAGTTAACTGGCATCCCCAGCTAAGATGAGCACTGTCACACTCACCAAAAAATAACGACAGAAAGAATTGGCCTGTGCCAACTCTGCAGAACCCTCCTCCCCAAATCTCATGTTCAGCATCTTTCTCTAGTGTGACCTTGCTGTCATGATTTTAAAACAAGGTTTCAGTATGTCTCTAGCCTGAATGTTCACACTGTCACCTCCTCGGCACCTCATTAATGTCTTACGTGATATTTAAACATTTGTTTAAAGGGGGAAAAAAAAACTTCAAGTATTTAATCTGAAGATTTAAGGCTTGTTGCTGAGTTTTCAGTACAAAAATAGTGATTATACTAAAACTGACATAAGTTTTAAGATACAAAGTCTAGAATTGTGGCCAAAATGAAAAAAGGAAAGAGAAAGGAGGAGAGAGGAAGAAGAGGAAGGGGAGAGGAGAGGTGGAGGCAGAAGATGGAGAAGGGAAACTGGCACCTGGGTGCAGGGTCCCACGAGAAGCACAAGAAGCATCAAGGGGCCTCCCTGATGAGCACAGAGCTGAAGCCAGCTGTCCTCACCTACCCATGTCCACCAGTGAGCAATGTCAAGCCATGTGCAAGTAATGTTAACTACTGCTGATGTCATCTTTCTTATAAGTATCATGTGGTGATCAAGGTTCAATCCTCATCTAATGGATGAAGCAACAGAGTGCACAAGGCACACCTGAATGATGGTTTTTTTTAAATCAATTTTTAATTTTGGAATATTTTATATTTACATTGTTTTTTAACATATGGCAACCACAGTGGTTTTCTTTGTGATGGGCTTAGTGCAAGTGATGGCCACCAGCACTTCTACACATGGCCTCTCCAATCAAGCAATCAACAACTTGTTTGGGGATATATAGATAAAGACTTGGATGTAGATACAATATCTAGATTCTACTATGAATTTTATCTCTTGTGGTATTACAAAAATATGGTTATATAAGGCAATTATCCATGCCCAGAAAACGTGCAGAAAATAGAACAATAACAGGACAAGATCTAATTGTTTATGTTTAGTCATAGCAGGGTAATGAGTTTTTTAAAAAGATAACTTTTTTTTTTAACTACCAATAGAAATAGCACTTAATCCAGAGTAAGGTTAAAAGAAATGAAAACACCCAAGTTAACATATCACTTACTAGACTTACCTGTTCTATAGATCAGGACATAACCACGTAGGTTTTCTTGACCTGTGTGTGAGCCTAGATTGCTCTGCCTTTTTTTTTTTTTAAAAGCACTTCCAAGTACAATAATGACTAATAGCTTTTTAATCTAATCTGAGATTCCACTGATCGTAGTACACATGCCAATTTCAGAGGTGTTCAAATGTGTGTTTTAGAACTGATGAAACAGTAATCAAGTTAAGCCCAAGACAACCAAAACTGCGTTTCCTGTTATTTGGGTAATGATGCACAATGCCAGGCAGAGACTGAGAACTAGGTAAATATTTACTGGATCAATGGATGGTCTGGAAGGTAACACTCATCTGTTAACAAGAAATTACTTGCAGTTTGCTGACAAACCATCTTCTCTCCCCTCTGTACTTGCCCATACCTGGGACACCCCTCTCCCTTCTCCTTTGTTGTAAAGAAAAATCAGTTCAGTCATTTGGATACCCCTTCACTATGCATGATAACTTCCAGGTAAACTAGAAATACTAATTTAACTTCCTTCAAGGATTCAAGAAGACATATCGAATCCTTTCATGTACTGTGGACTTGCAAATACGTGTATGTGTGAACTTCGTCTAGGATAAGACTAACAATAGTCCATTTACCAGCTTCAGATGTACAGGATGTGCATGTGCTCTTTCTCTGCATAGGGCAGGAAGATGGTACGTGCGCAGGTATGCACAGATGTGCTTCAGGGCAAGACACGTGCTATGTAATTTACTTTATAGGTCCCCTACTACCAGATTTACAGAGTCAGTATAAATTAGACCCAACTGGGTTTTTGTGTTTGCATTATCTAGACAAACACTTCTCTACATTTGAGCTATGAAGACCAGGCCTATTTAGCTACTCTCCCCTCCCATCCATAGGGGACAAAATTCAATTTGTTGTCTTCAGAAATTCTCTGTGTATCTAACACTATGACATCAAGAGAAACAAAAGAGCACTGACACCATGTTTGCTGGAACATCGACAAGGAGGATGCAGGACAATGGACAGAGCTGGTACTAACATATCATCAATTCTCAGCAGAAACAACAGGGACGATGTCAGGTTGTCAGAAATCCATAAACAGGCCACTAAACCTGCAGGCTCCCTGCCAACACAGGTGGAGAGAGAAATCTTCTTGGAAGTTATTGATGAAAGCCCACTAACAGGCTGTCAAAGAGGCATCTCAGGCAACAGCCCATGGACCGCTCACCCTCTGGCCTCCTCACCAGGCTTCCCTGCCATGCTATAGGATGCCATACAGTATGGTTAAAGCCACCTCTGTTATCTCATCCAGAATTTCTCCTTCTTCTAGGCTTTCTTGCACCATGCTATGTGGAGACTTCCTCCACAGGGGACACAGAACCAAAGGCAAAACCTAGGTAAAAGGTACAAACACAGCAAACGAGAATGAAGACACATGCACAACCCTCTTAGCCATGAAAGAAACAAATTAAAATAAAGGGTGACATATTTTCCTCCTATTCAAGGGGCCAGATTTAAATCACTGAAGACATGGTGGTTGAATGGTTACACACACACACACACACACACACACACACACACGTTGGTGGTGCTTTAAGTTAACACAACCTTTTAGGGAAGCGACACAGCAGTGATGAACAGCCAGTTGTGAACAAGTTTATGGTCTTTAACCTGGTGGCCGTGCTCTTAGAGTTTGTCCTAAAACTTCTTTTTGAAAGAAAGAAAAGATTTCACATAAAAATATTCAACGTAGCTTCAGAACCACAGGAATTTGAAACGAACCAAATATCCAATAGCACAGAGACCACTAGAGAAATCACACTTGGCAACTCTGCCAGCTATCTTAGCCACAGCTCTTCCAAGAAAGGAGCCTGAGGCGAGAGCTTCAGTGCAGATGGCTTATTTTAGAAAGTGAAGGTGAGTGCGAACTAGGGAGACTTCAGAGGAGCGCTCTAGAACATGCCTCAGACTGTGTGCCCAAGGGAGCGTTTACCCACTAGCTCCCATCCCTACGGGTCAAGGTGTGGCCAGTGGGAACTCTCTTCCCAGGCATGCCTGTATGAACGGCAGGTGGGCGCCAGCAGGCTCCCACGTTGCATGAGGTGGGGCAGCAGCAGGCACAAAGCAAGCTGTGGGAGATGTAGTCAGACTGTAGCTGCATGAAGCTGGCCACGGAAGCAAGGGCCTGGGGAGAAGGTGGGCACTAGAGGAATCCAATACATCTTTGCTGTAATTTTTAAACTATAAAGGCGACATGCCAACACTGAAACACACTTCTAGTATAAAATTTGGTGGATGGGCTTCCCTGGTGGCGCAGTGGTTGAGAGTCCGCCTGCCTATGCAGGGGACGCCGTTTCGTGCCCCGGTCCGGGAAGATCCCACAGGCCGCGGAGCGGCTGGGCCCGTGAGCCATGGCTGCTGAGCCTGCGCGTCCGGAGCCTGTGCTCCGCAACGGGAGAGGCCACAACAGTGAGAAGCCCGCGTACCGCAAAAAAAAAAAAAAAAAATTGGTGGAAAAAAACCCCCAAATTCTTTCCACACTGAAATGAGAACACCATAAACTGATTTTTGCTTATGGACATGGCCTTTAAACTTTTGGAAAAATGAAAATAACTGATATATTAACTTAATGTGATAATGGAATTTTTGTCTTTTATGTTATTTTCATTACAATACAGTTTGTACAATAAGTATGAAACTTTAAAAATTTTAACCAGCCAGGATCTCTAAAGACTGGTCTAGCTCAATGATTCTGAAATTTTACTGATCCTGGAAAGCTTCCAAGATGACTATTTCTGATAATCACCCTATTGTTTTAAGGCTAAAAAAAAAATCATAATCATAAGTAATCAACCATGATAAAACTCTGAACATTGTACTGCCTAGATTTCAAGCTCCTTTAGTTTTGTATTAAAAGTAATGATAAAAAAAAAAAGTAACGACAGCCTTTGTGTCAACCAATTCTTGAGACTGGTTTAGTTCTCATGCACGTGTGCAGGTCTGTGTGTACGTGTACAAACATATGCATATATACAGTACTAAGTGACTTCTAAGGAGATGAGCTTCATTCATTTTCCAAATCAGTTTGACTTCTTGATTCAATTAAAATGCAGGTGGTGGTTCCGGTTCTACCAGTGTTGGTCTAGATCTTGTGGAGTCCGCAGGTCCCTCCCAGCCTCAGGATTCCATCACTCTACAAGCACAGCTAGTGTGAATGAGAGCGCTATCAGCAACCCTGACCGTCATCCACAGACGGCACGTGTAACCTCTACGATGCCACAGCACAGCCCTGGGGAAGTAGCTACCAGGGAACAAGTGGCAAGGTGGAATCAGCACGATTTCAAGGATAATAGATGCCAACTGATGAAATGTGACTTTAAACAATGAAGAGAGAACTAGAAATCTGGCAGGCTGCCAGCCCACAACCTCAGAGGGGACAGGGAACAAAGGGCAGAGATGGTGAGGGCCATCTTCTCTAAACAATTGAGGACTGGAAGTACCTGGAAGGGGGAGGATGTGTTCTCACCTGGCACAAGGAGTTAGAATAGAGTGATATAAAAATATTAGGAAAAATGAAAGAATCCCACCAACTTCCATTCTGTGAGCTATGATTTTAACGTAAGAGTGACGATGGGAAATCGATCAAAAACTATGACTTTGCATTACACTACACACTTTATGAAATAATTCTTGACAAGCTTACAAAAATTTCAGTTGTTTTAATCCAATATTTAAAATACATAATCACCTTTACTACTAATGATTTAAGTACTTTTTCCAATGAGTGAGCCTTTTTTTTTTTTTAAATTATTATTTTGGCCACGTAGACTGCCAGGGAAGTCCCTGATGAACCTTTTAATCTCCCTGCTCCATTCTTTTGTTATGTTCTAGGAGTTGATATTTCCCATAGGAGAGGCTGGGCACATGACAGAAAGAGCTTCTCTGATTATCACATAGTGAATTTTTCCTTCTTGATCTTTAACATTTGGTGTCTGTTTTTCTTCTTAATTCCTCTACTTTCCATTCTACTATGTTGCTGATGGGATGTTTTGTCCAAATAGCAATACATCAAAGGCATATGCCAAACACCAATTTTAACTTTTTAAGTGACAAACAAGTGGATCCCCATGCAAGTCTGTTTATAATTTGGCAGGAAAGTATTTACTAAAATATAACTAAAAAAATATAAAATGGAATGTAGTCCTTACTGACTGTGATACAAAGAGAACACCAGTGCTCATATGGAAAGTCTTCCCCTAGAAGAGGGGTCTCAGAAGCTGCAAAGGCTGTTTGGTGGGCTGATGAGGAAAGACCATTCCAGGAACATGATGACGCTGTTTCCAGGAGGACACAAAGGCAACGGCAAGCAGGCACATGAAAGAGTCATTAAGTGGTTGAGCCTGAGATGAAAGGAACAGCTGAGCTAAGTTCGCGAAGGAAAAAACACAGGAAGTGATAGATCTCCGGTGCCTACATGAAGAGTCTTTAAAAATAAAAAGTGGAGCTTGGATTTGGTCCAGAGCTGGCTGGAAGATCTCTGTGACACTTCACAGAGGAACTACCTCAGAAGAAGAGTTGAGGATGAAAATGAGGGTTCTAGAGGCAATAGACCAACAGGAGGGGGCGAAGATGAACTTTGGGGCTAGAAGTGAGAAGCTGGAAGAGGAAGGAGGAGTTGATCATGACAAGTAGAGAAACAGCATTCCCAGGCTCCCTGAAGGTAAGGCTTCGGAGGAAACTGACATAAGTTGGCCAGTTAGATGCACTCACAAATTTGGAAGAAGGAAGAGAGGCAGAGACCCCCCTCCTGCTGCTGGGGCCACTGTGTGTCCAGTCCCCAGCCTGGTGGGAACAGGCAGATCGAGTATTCCAAGGCCCAAGATTCCTGGGTGCTGCAAGTAGGTGCAAAGGCAGTGGGGGCCTGACCTCTGGTCTCAGCCACTCCTAAAGTCAGCAGTTCCAGTGGCTCCCCTGACTCTTCCCCTTCCTTATCGGTGGGCCACTTCAAGGGCTTTCCTAGGTCATCCTTGAAGTCAGCCCAGAGTCAGCATCTCCAGCCCTCTCATTGATCTCCCAAGTACCCAATTACCTACATTCATCCCTTTCTGCTCAAAAGACCTGGAATCAAACCCTGACTATCATGCCTACGGTGTGTCCTCCTTCATCTCCAACTCGTACTGAGTAAACCAGTAATGTTCTATTTTGTGACATTTTCCTGGACGGCTACATCAAGTTGTATGCCATGCCACACACTGTTGGTGAACTTCCACAACACCACAAATGAAATACATACCATTACTCCCATTTTACAATGAGGAGGCTTGTCCATCTTTACACAGTTAACAATAGAACTGGGAATCCATTCTGCTATACTGCTTCCCAGTAAAAGTTTTCATCGTGAATACAGGACAAATATTCAAATGAGAGAAAGGTAGGAAATGGAGACAATAGAGGGACCAGTGTAGGCTTAATAAGTACAACTATGATTTGGGTATGTTTACAGGCAAAAGGAATAAAGAAGAGCAGAAAAAGGATAGTCAAATGTGTGGATAAAGAGTTCTAACAGTAGAGCCAGTAGTGTAGACAAGCAGTAGGGAGGGCTGTGGGCAGAACGGATGGTGCACTAAGGACACCTCAGAGGGGAGAATACAGATGGCCGGTGGCAGGTTGGGAATGGAGGTGCCTCGTAGAATCCATGAGGAGCATATACTTGAAGTCTGTTTTGAGCATAAAAAAGGATGAGAGGCATAAACTCAAGAAAAGTACTAAAGGTCACCAAGAATTCTTCAATGAGTGTATTCAACTGGGAAATGCAAAATACTGTGTTGCTAGAAGGGAGAAGCGCATCATTCCGAAGGCAGAAAGAAACTCAGTGATGAGTAATCTTTTCACAGTTTTTCCATGTTCTGAGGATTGGAGAAAGGATTAAATTTTGTTGTATGTTCCTTCAGTAGGTGCAGAAGGAACTGAATAAAACCAGGAATCAGGATAGAACATATCAGCAAGGGGGTGGAACATTACTAGCAAGACTGAATTTCTTGAAAGAATGTTCATACTCGTGTCTCCTAAGAGCTCAGCACTTGGTAGATGGGACTCAGAAGTTTGTGGAATGAATGAACGGCTATGCTTCACTACAGTAGGCAGGATCAACACCCTGGAAATATTAGAGAATGTGCAGGACAAAACTCACTCAAGGGGAGGACTTCTCTTTCCTTCATTCTTCCTTTTTTACAAAGGGGTAATGGCTTATTCAGCATTTTTTTTCTTTTTTTCTAATTATAACATATAACATAATACCATATTTTCACTAACAGCAAAAACAATTCACATTAGTAGGGCCTCTTCCATCCACCAGAGTTAATTTTTTAAGTGGATAAGCAATTAACCATGCCAAGCAGATTAAAACTGACCCCTAGCATAAAAGTTGTGATCAATAAAAAACAATCTGTAAATTTGATTGCATAAATCCTTTTTACTTAAGTCCACCATAAGCATAATTTTCAGGATCACTCCTTTACTCTCAACTACTGGAAAAGAAAATGTAATAAAATTATTGCTCTGGAACTTAAGTTTCCAGAAAAAGACAATAAGCCTGTTTTAAAATTTTGAAACATTCATGGAAGACAAACGTGCGATTATCAGACCATACTGCTAATCACAGAAAATATGTGATTAAAAAGCCCCTTGGGTGTAGCCAAGCTCCGCAACTACTACAAAAAATGCTCTCAAAAATGCAGCATGCCTTATTTAACTGGTTCCAACAGCCCCTGACTGGTTTTTATGGTTTGGCAACTTTGTACATTCTCCTTTGGCTTCCTGCTATGAGGATCTAACTAACTCACCCATCATCCATTTCGTAGTTATGCATCTTTTGCCAGTTCTACTGAATGCCTGTGAAACTTCAGATAACACACCAACAACCACACTGACTGTTTTATCTTCCGGAAAGTATGTCGTGCTGCTCAGTTTGTGAGAGAAGCACATCAGCACTCAACTCTTCATTCCATTTCTCCTCTGCTGCTTCTCCCACCTCTGCCACCAATTACATTATCCAATCTAAGGACATTTCTACTCAGTTCAGCAGCAACTGTTGTATCTTCTATTGTCTATAGATTCATTCTAAAAGTTGATACATACCAACTTTTACTTAATGACACACGAATTACATTACTAACTGTAGAGATATTATTTATTACAGAGCCAAACAGTATGCTGGGATTACACTTCCTTCTCAGTGGGTTCACTGTGTCATTCAATGGAGAATATTACTAGTATTAAAATAAAGAAGAGGGCTTCCCTGGTGGTGCAGTGGTTGAGAGTCCGCCTGCCGATGCAGGGGACACGGGTTCGTGCCCCGGTCCGGGAAGATCCCACATGCCGCGGAGCTGATGGGCCCGTGAGCCATGGCCGCTGAGCCTGCGCATCCAGGGCCTGTGCTCTGCAACGGGAGAGGCCACAACAGTGAGAGGCCCCTGTACCACAAAATAAATAAAGAAGATACTCTTTTTTTCCTGCTCTAACAGATACAGTTATATAGTAGGTTGAATGGCAGCCTGTCCAAAAGACATGCCCATGTCCTAATCCCTGGAATCCTGCCTTCTTTGGAAAAGGTTCTTTGCAGATTTAATTAAAGATCTTAAGATGAGATCATCTGGGATTACCCAGGTGGGCCCTAAGTCCAAAGACAAGTGCCCTTATAAGAGAAGGAAGAAGAAAAGACACACACAGAGGAAGATAAAGGCAGAGACTGGAGTGATGAGGCCACAAGCCAAGGAAGTTGGCCACCACCAGAACCTGAAAGAGACTGTGTTCTCCCCCTGGAGGCTCCAGAAGGAACACCGCCTTGATGACACTTAGAGTTCAGACTTCTGGCCTCAAAAGCTATAAAAGCCATAGGAAACTAATATCTATGTCCAGGTTTTACTAAGCTCTTAATCACAGTACACATACTAGCAATTTCCTTTCTCTTCCAGAGATTTTCCTCCTGGAGTGCTCTGTCTCATTCCACTTGGAATGGGTTAATCTAGGCTTCCTTTCTAATTGTCTTCTCAGGACCTCCTTAGCTGCTTCAATAAATTGGACCCACTGTTCCCTGGATCTCATGTTTTCATCTTTCTTGGTTTCCTTTCTTATTTGGTCAAAGCGTATCCTCAAGTAACTTCCTAAGAAAAGACACTCATAAAGCTATCTTTCTGAGACTTTCAGTGTAATGTCCCCAAATCACTGATTATTTGGTGGAAACGACTGTAGACTTAAAATCATCCTCCCTCAGAAATACAGCACACTGCTCATTTTCTTTCCCTCGTAGATATCTGTATTCATCCCTCTCTTAAAGTTTTTAGAATACTCCCTTTATCCTTGGTTCCAAGAGAATTTCGCAAGGATATGTCTAGATATATCTACCTAAAATCCACTCTGCTTGGCTGTATGTAAGACCTTTCACCATCAAGAGTCATGGTATGATTTATCTGGAAAGTCCCTCCCCTCCCCCACCTCTATTTCTCTAGTCTCCCTTACCAGTTGCCAGGGCTATCTCAACTTCAAACATTGCCAGGGCAATGATGGAAATTTTCTATATATCTGCACTGCCCAATAGCTGTCAGATACATATGGCTACTGAGCAACTGAAATGGGATTAGTGTCACTAAGGAACTGAATATTTAATTTAATTTTTATTAATTTAAATTAAATGGCCACATGCAGCTAGGGAGGTCAGTTAGACCTTTAGGACTTCTCTTCTCCCATATTCCCCATACTTGTATATTTTTAGTCCTTAGCTAAAACATTTTCTTGACTATATCTTTATCTAGCCTCTTTATTAATTTTTTTAAAATTTGGCAATCATTATATATTTTCAATATTGTAACACTTTTTTTCCCCCCATGGCAACGCCACTCGGCTTGCAGGATCTCAGTTCCCCGACCAGATATAGAACCCGGGTCCCGGCAGTGAAAGCTCCGAGTCCTAACTACTTGACTGCCAGGGAATTCCCTGTAACTAATAGAATCTTATTCTTGTTTTAAGAAGGAAATATTCGTGACTGCAGATTCACATCCTAATTAGATGTTTTCAATTCTATTCATTTCCTTGAATTAGCTGTTTTTCCTTGGTAATCAGTTTTCCTGTTTATCTTGGCCTTTTTCATTGTAAGTTTTAATAACATTCTTGGTAATGCCTGGCTTTCCATTCATATTCAAGTGGTAATATAAAGATTGATGAGTGTTGGGACACAATTCTCCAGGAATATTTTCACATTTTTGCACAATCCAGGCATTCACAGTGAAGAGCACTAGCCAATTTGATTAAAGGATGACGGACTAGAAAATATGCCTTGGTGTACAGCAGCTACACCTCAATAAAAAAATAATAAATAAATAAAGTAAAAAGGGAAAAAGAAAGTATGCCTTGGAAGCTAGAGGTGGTATGTACATTGCTCCAGAGAGATGCAGATGTATCTCCCTGGACCATCTGTTTTCGTAATGTTGAAATCGCAACCCCCAGTATCTTAGAATGCGACTATATTTGGAGCCAAGGTTTTTACAGATGTGATTAAGTTAAAATAAGGTCATTAGGATGGGCCTTAATCCAGTATGACTGGTGTCCTTATAAGAAGAGGAAATCTGGACACACACATACAGAGGGAAGGCAACGGGAAGACAGGGAGAAGATGAGCATCTACAAGCCATAGGGAGAGGCCTTCCCTCATGGCTTTCAAAAGGAACCAGCCCTGCCCACACCTTGATCTCAGACTTCCAGGCTGCAAAACTGTCAGAAAATAAATTTCTGTTGTTTAAGCCACCTAGCCAGTGATACCTCGTTATGGTAGCCCTGGCAAACTAATACACAGGGTACCATCAGCCTCTTACTGCATCGTCCCACGGGGAGTGAGCACTATGAAGCTCTGCAAGTAACACGAGGTCTGTTCTCCGATTCAGAAATTTCATGTTTCTTGTCAAAATATGTCTATATCTATATATAGACATATGCTTCTTTGAGGTACCAGTACCACACTAACTGTGCTAGTTATCACCCAAAGTCACTCAATTTCTTTAAAGATAAATATTTTACTTGGGTAAAACTACCTAAGCATGTAACCGGGCCCTATGTTTTCAGCCCTCCGCGATAGATACATCCTAAGTTCAGAGCCTGTAAGGATTCTGCTCAGTCTCCCTCCATAACTTCAGAGCTCCATGTGTACCCTAGGCTGCACCAGCCATGATTCCTCCATCTGGTTTCCATCTTCCAGAAAATGGCTTAACTATCATCTGCTGATAACCATCTCTTACTTTCTTTGATGTTGTAGATATTTAACTTTTACTCTCATACAGTCATTTTAATGGGGGCTCAAGAAGGGAAAAGATGAACACGTGTGCAGACTGCCATCTTAAACTAGAGGTGCCAATAGTTTTTCTTGAATATTGTTTCCTGATATCGAATAAGAGACCCAGAGTTAACTACAATTAACATTCTCAAATAGCTAAATGAACACATGACAAGTTCTACAAAACTTCCCTTTCAAAACTTTTTACAAGCTCTATTGAAAATTTTTAAGGAAAATTGAAGAAATAGAAATCTTTGAGGACAGCCTAAGGGTAGGAAAGAAGTCAAAACTTTCAGCATATAGAAATAAAGTTCTGAGGTGGATGGACCTAGACTCTGTCATACAGAGTGAAGTAAGTCAGAAAGAGAAAAACAAACACCGTATGCTAACACATACATATGGAATCCAAAAAAAAGTGGTCATGAAGAACCTAGGGGCAGGACAGGAAAAAAGACACAGACCTACTAGTGAATGGACTTGAGGACACGGGGAGGGGGAAGGGTGAGCTGGGACAAAATGAGGGAGTGGCATGGACATATATACACTACCAAATGTAAGGTAGATAGCTAGTGGGAAGCAGCCACATAGCACAGGGAGATCAGCTCAGTGTTTTGTGACCACCTAGAGGGGGTGGGATAGGGAGGGTGGGAGGGAAGGAGATGCAAGAGGGAAGAGATATGGGAACATATGTATATGTATAGCTGATTCACTTTGTTATAAAGCAGAAACTAACACTCCACTGTAAAGCAATTATACTCCAATAAAGATGTTTAAAAAAGAAGAAGAAGAAGAAATAAAGTTCTTTTATCAAAAGAACTACTTTGTCCGGAAACCGAAAAATGTTATATTTAGGTATTGAATTTTTTGGATTCAGACGTTCTTAGTAGGCAGAAGGGAACATATATATATATATATATATATATACACACACACACACACACACACACACACACACACACACACACACACACACACACACACACACACACACACACACACACATATATATTGTGTGTGTGTGTGGTACGCGGGCCTCTCTGCTGTGGCCCCTCCCGCTGCAGAGCACAGGCTCCGGACGCGCAGGCTCAGCGGCCATGGCTCACGCGCCCAGTCGCTCCGCGGCACGTGGGATCTTCCCCGACCGGGGCGCAAACCCGTGTCCCCTGCGTCGGCAGGCGGACTCTCAACCACTGCGCCACCAGGGAAGCCCAGAAGGGAATATATTTTAAACTTTTATAAGATACAGTTTCTTACATTCTGTTCCAGAACTGGTCTCTGAATCATCAACTCTCAGGAATCTCACTAGGAATGCTCCCCCAATGACTTGCCCTCGTCTAACAGCATCAAGGTAATTGATTAGACATAAGACAAGCAGCCCAAGATACAGAATGCAGCCATGCTTTTACAGCTCAGATTTTCTGCCTTTCTACCACCACAGTGGAAGGGGGAAAAAATCCTCGCAATTCCCTAAGAGATGTGTTCTTGCACATAAATTGGCATTTAGGCTCAATTAGATACTGAAGACCTGGTCCTTTAAAGCCATGCAAGGAAGTCCCAGGCAGACAGGTTACTGTTGCTACATATGCATCGGCCCCTCTCATCTATGTCCAATCTACTGCTTGGCAAGTGGCCGTCTGGCTTTTTTGCGCTCAGAGCTATAACCTAATGAAAGGGCAAAAGGTGAAAGAAATACCTGATAAGGAGGAAGAGGAAGGAAAGAAAAGAACACAAGGCTTTACCTTACCGTCTACTTGACTGGACTCCCAGCAGGCAGGCTATCATACGAGAGAATCCCAATGAAGGATCTAGCATAGGGCACACAACTGCGAAGCTCTTCTCCTTAACAGCGGACTCAGTTAATGTATGAAGAGAGTTGGTTAAACACGAAACAGCAAAGTAAGTGATGGCTAGAGCTCCCCAACCTCCCTTGCCGCCTAGACAAGGATTCCTGTGGCCACAGATAGATTAGTGCATGCCAGGCATAGTTCCGAGCACTTTACAGCCATTGCTCATTTCATACTCATAATATATTATCTTTGCTTTGCAGATAAGGAGAATGAGGCACAGAGAGGTTAAGTAACTTGCCGAAACTCACACAGCTAGTAAGTTACACAGAACCTCAAACCTAACACTGACAATTGTTCCCTAACTCCTTGTTCATTGTTTCCCAAAACATTACCTTTAAATTGTTTTCTCTCATTTAAGAAATGAAGATTATGCTAACTCAAGAGTCAACAGAATATGTCCTCAAAGGTAGGTAGGAAAAAAAACATGTTCCCTCAAAAGATAGCCCTCATGGAAGCATGAACCTTGAAAGGACTCTGAAGCATTACCAGATTTACAGCCACCTTCTTAGCACCCAATTTTTGGTTTCAATAGTTAGATGACTAAAGTAAGCAGAGGAGTTTGCTCTTTACTTTCCAGCTTCTGGAAGAGCAAAAAAAAGTGAACTTTCTCCCCTTGGACGATACCATGAGACACAGAGGGTACATAGAACCCTCCCAAAATAGGAAGCCTTTTGACAAGCCTTTTGAAACAAATTTATCTTAAAGTATTTGACTTGGACACTGATTCTATATGGAGATTTTAATACTCAGTAAAGGCAGGACACGATATGGAAATACCTACGGTAAAAAGAAGAGGATGGGGCGTTAGCCAAGCCAGAAGGATAAACCAGATAAAACAAAGGGAAAGATTCCAAAATAAGAAAGAAAGTGGTATAGGTGCCAAAGACTCCCACACCAAAATTACTGCAGCTTTACATAACTGAAATAATTGCATCTTGATAGTATTTGTAGTGATCAAAATTAGCCCACAAACTGTGGACTTAAGTTTTGAGAAGAGTCTCCTTCACATATCTGTCTAGAACGAAGAGAATTTGCTAGTATTTATCTTTGGACACATTGTGGCTCTTCATTAATACTCAGTAGTCACATAGTTTCTTCACATTGAGGTTATCTGGTTCCAAATGTAGAAGTGAGTTTTCTTCTCTAGTTGTGAGTGGGTGTATATGAGAGAAAAAAGACAGCAACTGAGCATGGGTGTGCCCAATTATGGGAGGCACCAAGAGTCAGAGAGTGACCCACTGCAAGAGTGACTGAGTGTGAGAGCAACCAAGTGCAAGCACGACCCATCACAAAACAGACCAAACACGAGTGACTAACTGCGAGAATACGCAAGGGCGAGCGTGACCTATCGCGAGAATATCGTGAGCGAGGCTAAGCACAAGCATGACCCAGTATGTCCTAGGGCTTTGGGTGGTCCAGCAGATGGTGGCTATGTATAAAGAGACTCTTCCCGCAAATACTTCTAAGTTCTGAGTTCAACAATAAATTTTCAGGTTGAGAAACAAGAACAAGTTCTTTGAAAAAGAGTAATTATCCATCAGGAGTTGCCTGGGATCAAGGACCAGTGAAGCACCACCTTGTCCAGTGGAAGTCTTCTCAAGGAGACCACTATCCTCAATACCTGGATGAAGGTCTTCAGCCTCGGCTCACCCATCCTCAGTGCCCTGGCCTTACGGAACCCCACAGGGAACCCAAGGGCTGGGGAGGAGCCATTTCCAACAGAGCAGGCAATTGCTTCCAAGATTTAAAGCCAGGGGATTTCAAGACGTCTGACTCATATTATCAGTAAAGCAACTTACAGTTTTGTCTTTCCTAAAAATTGTGACAAAGACTTTAATTTCATATTATGTCAAGAGTTTTGTGGCGCCAAGAAGCTTTCCAGTACTGAACACTCCTATATGAATCCCCCAGAAACCAGACGGCAAAAGCAGCAATCACAGTTACTACCTTTTGGGTCAAAATTTTGATTAAAACCAACTGAAAACGAAAACATATTTTATTAGCAGTAAGATCAAATCCAGAGCATATGTCAAAGCTGTAAAGTCATAATTTCTCTAGATTACAGCTGGAAGCAGTAATTTTATAACTCGGCCCCTCCCTAGCCCATAAATCCAAATATAGTTCAGACAGTCTCTCTGAACTACAGGGTGATATCCCACTCAAGGCGGGTGCTATCCTGCTCAGTGCAAGACCCTGGGGAGGTGCTCCTTTCTCTGGGGTCCCACTCCCCCAGCAGGGCTACGCCAGGGCTCCCTGCTCCCGCCTGTTTATGGACCTGGGCATGTCTCCCAGTCCAGGGCCGGGATCAGGTGTCACAGGAGTACTGTGCTCCTGCATGCCCTGCATCAGCTGTTAAAGGGCAGACATGCCCCTGGAGTGGTCTAATTAGCTGCTATAAGGATGTCATATTTTGCCAGCAATAATCAGTACCAAGTCATTTTTAGACATGAAAATAGCCCTTCAGAGGTGGCGCCCTCCTTCTGTGTGCTGCTCGTGCTTCAATCACTGCCACAAAGAGCTGATTCCCATTTATTTTTTAATCCAACCAGAAGTCACCTGGCTTATATTCATCTGCTAGCTGACCATGCCCACATCTAACTAGTCTTCTTACTCAGTAATGCCATGCAAATATGCCCGTGACCTCTTCCTGACTCCTAATCCCAGTGCCACTGTCTGAATTCTCATCCTTACTATGGTTTGCTTGGATTAGTGACACAGTCTCCAAAAAACCCTCAAGTCAATCCACCACTCCTCCTAGCCACTATCACAAGATTTTTCTGGAACACAGCCCTGCTCCAAGCTCAGAGGGGCTGACAGTTCTCCACAGGCAAGCCTTCTATCCAGGCAAATTAATCTGCTTCTCCCATTGCAAAACAGGATCAAGAACTATGCTCTCACCCTGAGGCTAAGATTACTATTTTGCTTACTAGTTCAGTGAAAATCCAGGTGCTAAAAAAAAAAAAGGAAAAAAAACCCTGCATTAAGTGTTAAGGAATGAGCTAAGTAAGCATTTTTTTCCTCAAGTAGTAGGAACTATACCAAAAATGTTTGTGGAATGGTGATAAACATACACAAACTGGATGGACCTTGAAGTTCTTAGCACTGGGATTGGCTATGCTTATTGTTCAGAAAGCTATTTATAAAGGTTTTATGGGCTTCCTTGGTGGCGCAGTGGTTAAGAATCCACCTGCCAATGCAGGGGAGACGGATTCAAGCCCTGGTCCGGGAAGATCCCACATGCCACGGAGCAACTAAGCCCGTGCGCCACAACTACTGAGCCTGCACTCTAGAGCTCACAAGCCACATCTACTGAGCCCACGTGCGACAACTACTGAAGCCTGCGTGCCTGGAGCCCGTGCTCCGCAGCAAGAGAAGCCACAACAAAGAGAAGCCTGCACACTACAAGGAAGAGTAGCCCCCACTCGCCACAACTAGAGAAAGCCCGCGCGCAGCAACGAAGACCCAACACAGTCATAAAAAAAATAAATAAATAATAAAAAAATAAAAATACAAAGGTTTTGTGAAGACCTAAAGCATTACAAAAACTGTGCACTATGTTACACAAATTTTTATAATCTGAGGATCTTTTGTAAATAGAAACCTCTGGTACATAACTCAAAATCCACCCAAATACAAACTGTAACAAACTTTAGACATTTAAAAATACAACACAAAAGACAGCATCTTGGCCATGTCCACGTCAGGAAAAGTCCAAAAGGAATGAAAGAGGCTGAGGCTGAATTAAAAATCCCAGCAAAAACCCCCACAAAGCTCTATTAATCAAGGGGGCATTAATGTTTAACTTATCTAGTGGCTGCTAGTATCACAACTCCTTACTCTCAAACACACAAAATTATTAGCAGAAATGGAATGATACTTGTTTTTCTTTAAAAAAAAATTTCTTTCCCAGTAATGTTACTCCATAGAAGAGCAAACATTAGTAAGATCCACAGCGGTCAAATGGGAAGAAATGAGCGGTAATTTTTACACGCTGGAAGAGTTGGTTTTTCATAAAAGTATAATTTTAGAGAAATGTGTGAGTCAGCTGCGATCAGGAACCTTGTGTCAAGCTCGATAATGAAAAAGCCCCTTTTGTCTTCATGGGCTCAGTACAGCCCAGCCCCTGTTAAAACCCTGACATGCTGTGCAGCTAACCAATCTCTTACACTGGGGGTGTGGGGTTGGGGTGAGGGAACAGCAAAAAAATATAAATTGAAAACAAAATGAATACGTTTCCTGAAACAAAGCCAAAATCTGAATAATCCTTAGGTAATGACCATTTATGCAGCTGACAGTTTTCCAAGTTTTTCTTTCCACCCTTTTTAAGTAACATGGGGATCTGGTCCAATTTTAAAGCCAGAGATTACTCAGAACTATTTTTAGGTCATTTCATCCCATTTTTAGTTGACTTGTGTAACCTAGGCGGTAGTTTCATTTCAAAGCTGCAGTGGAAGACATGCCTGAGTTCTCCGCGCACCAGTGCCAGGATGCAAGCCTCCGCCCTCCCAGGAAACTGGCCAGTGATATTCCATCTCCCTTCCTGCTGTCAGCTTCTTGGTAACGCAAGTTTTCCTTCCTTTAGTAGTGGGTTAATCATGGTCCTCCCTCCCCGCAAATATATGTCCATGTCCTGATACCCAGACCTTGGGAATGTTTTCTTACTTGGAAAAAGGGTCTTTGGAGATGTAATTAAAGGTCTTGAGGTATGATTCCCAGGGCGGGCTCTAAATCCAATGATATATGTCCTTTTGAGACAGACGGAAGAAGATACAGACACAGAGGAGAAGGTCATGTGAAGACAAAGGCAGAGACTGGAACGATACCTCTACAAGCCACAGAACGCCAGGAACTACCAGAGGCTGGAAGATGCAAAGATCCTCCCTCAGAACCTCCAGAGGAAGCGTGGCCCTGCCGACACCCTGATGATGGACGTCTGGCCTCCAGAACTGTGAGAGAATAATTTTCTATTGTTTTAAGCCACCCAGTTTGTGGTCATTGGTTTCAGCAGCCACAAGAAACTAATACATTCCAGATACACAGATAAAGTATTTTTATTTCTAACATTACTTAAACAGTAACGGGGACCAGCTTCACATCTTTAGAGCAATCTAAGCATTTCGTCTCTATAGTTATATTAAATAAGACTGAACACAGGCACTGCTTCACATATTCAATACTGTGCAAATACCCATAGTTGAAAAGACACAAGAGGTTGATGGACAGAATTAGCATGTTCACTTCAAGAAAAAGAAAAAAAAAAAAAAAGAAAGACATTTTTCAGTATTGCTTTAGTAAATATGGATTAAAAGGGAGAAAGCTTGTTTCAGTCAAAGGCAGATGGCTCTTTCAGAAATAAATCTGAAATTGCTGACCATCTTCCTTAGATTCACATGTTAGGAAGCAGGTTGGGAAGATGCCTGACTCTAAAATCTCTCTCACACACATTTTAATGGCTCATTATTTTGTGCGAATTTGCTTTTCTTCCTATATAGAAATACAACCACACTTCAGCTTTATTATAGAGTATAATTCTCAAAAGGACGTAAAAGAAAAACCAGACTCACAGATACAGAAAACAAACTAGTGGTTACCAAAGGGGAGAGGGGAAAATTAGGGGTATGGGATTAAGAGATACAAACTCCTACGTATAAAAAAGATAAGCAACAAAGATATATTGTATAGCACAGGAAACTGTAGCCATTATCTTGTAATAACTTAATGGAGTATAATCCGTAAAAACACTGAATCACTATGTTCCAACCTGAAACTAACACATTATAAATCAACTATACTTCAATTTTTTAAAAAGGGGGTAGAAGAGATAGGTAGCTGCTCTGCGAAGAAAGAACTGTAAGAGAACAGATGGCAGCGAGGGACCACTGAACGCCTAAGAGGACAAGACGTGCACGACAAGAAGAAGATCTTCAAAGACAATGCTCAAAATGTGGGCAAAGGAAATTAATAGACACATCACGGAAAAGACCTAAGTCAAAAGTTCACAGGAAGATGGTACAGTTCACTATTAATATTTCACGTGCATGTTTTTCAAATTTTCACAATGTTTTAAGATACAAGGAGACTCCTCATACCCAAATACTGGCCTGTAAGGATGTTCTGCAACGTAAGTGTGTCTTCCAACCTAACTACATTAACACAAGTAAACCTCAAAATGCTTACTAACTTGAATGATAAATTGTAAAAGTAACATTTATTCTACTGAATGCCAAGACTACTGAAGAGCAAAAGTGTTCTTTAGCTTATAAATGGTCCACTTGTAATTTGCTAGCACAACTTTAGAAGTGCTTTCAAGGGGGGGAAAAAAACACTCAAAATATAAACAAACTCTCATCTTCAATAAGACTCCATTACTATAAAAGGTTATGGATGGATCTTAAATAGCTCATAAACAGAGAAAGTATGCCTGGATTGATTTAAGAAACCTGTAAAGTCTTATAGATTTACTTACCCTAGTATAAATTTCATCACTAACCTTTACATAATCATAGAACTGAGGTAGGCACATTGTCCAACACTTAAATTTGGTTTAAGGTAATTACTAGTCCCAAATATAAAAATTACCTATCTCTAGAACAAGTGGGTAGATATTAAAAATAAATTCAGTCTACCTTTACTGTTGAATCAGTATTGCTTCCATAACTATTGATGAAAACTTGAAAAATACTCTCCATGGAAAAATATTCTAATATCAAAAAATTTTTCATCTGAATATTAGCATATTAAGATATAATTGATTAATATTGATAATTTCCTTATTTTTAGACTGCATACAGTGAAATTATGATATGCAGAAATGATAAATGTCTCATATATTTTAAAACTAAAACTAAGTAGTGGGACTTCCCTGGTGGTCCAGTGGTTAAGAATCTGCCTTCCAATGCCGGGGACGCAGGTTCCATCCCTGGTCAGGGAACTAAGATCCCATGTGCTGCAGGGCAACTAAGCCCGCTTGCTGCAACTACTGAGCTTGTGCACCACAACTAGAGAGCCCACACGTCACAATTACTGAGCCTGCGCACCACAACGAAAGATCCCATGTGCCTCAACTAAGACCCGACGTAGCCGTAAATAAGTTAATTAATTAAATTAATTAATTAATTATGTTTTTTAAAAAAGTAATGACTTGTCATCATGGTAAAGATAGGAGGAGATTATAAAATAATGCTCCTAAATGATGAGAAAGAAATATAGGCTAAATTACAATATTGCTTCTAGATTAAATTTGTAATTTCATTTTTAAAAATCCATTAAGATTTTCATTTTCAGAGAGGGATGGGGAAGCAACAGAAAGATAAAACTGTTTAAGTAGGGTTAATTTTATAGTATGTGAATTATATCTCAGTAAAAAAGTGAGAAAGACTTGGGCACACACCACAAAAAAAGTCTGGGAGGCGTTTATTTATAGCCCATCATACTGCCTTAAATTAAAGGTGTTTCTTAATTTGCCAAAAATATTTACACTCAGTTGGCTTATACTTAAATTTTAATGGACTGAATGCATCAATAAAGTGTATTCTGTTGGCTTTTGCTGTCATTGTTCCATCTACAAACAAAACAAACAAAAAATTAAGCCACTGTCCAAATATTAGGAACAATTTATAATGTGTGTAAAGATCTAGAGTTCATTAAAGTTTGATAATAAATAGTCTCAAACCATCAGTACATTATTTACTATTAGGATTATTTACAGTAACAGTAAAATGTTATGGAGGGGGATAAAGTTAATGGCCTCCATCACGTTATCTAGAAGTCATAGAATGCAGCTTCTTTGGAAATCAAGAGGATTTAGTCAGTGCCTAAATACAAAGGCAAGGGCTATACAATGTGGCAGCTAAGAACACAGGGCTCTGGTTTGGGGCCTATCTTTAGTAGACCCAAATCTACTACTGCCTTTAAGACCTTGCACAAATTACATCATCTTAGTTGCAGTCTTCTCATCTGTAAAGTGGGGATAATACAATTTATGGTTCTTGTGCACTAACCCACGTGAAAGCAACAGGCACAATGCCTGGCCCAGGGTGGGCAATTACAAATGTTAGTTGTGCCCCTTAGTTGCCTTGGCTCTGTTCCATAGCTACAGGTTAGGCTAGGCACCCTAGAAATGCTTGTTGTTGATAACACTGGGTCATCAAGTAAGAATGTGAGTGCCGTTCTTGAAAGTGTGCTGACCCCGAACTCTCATACATGGCTGGTTGGAAATCAGTTTGTCAGGCTGAGTAAAGCTCTACTCGGGTTGACATATGCGTACCTTACAACACAGCAAGTCGGCTCCTAGGAATATATTCTACAGAAATGATTACATATGTTCACCAAAAGAACCAGACTGTTGATAACAGCACTATTCATAAAAGCCCCAAACCAGAGACAACCTGAATGCTTATCAATACTAGAACAGACAAGCAAATTGTGGAGTATTCATCAGAGGGAGTATTCAGGATGAACAAACTAACCCATGCCGTGACGCGGATGGACACAAGAGTCCATCGTGTATGTTTCCATTTCTATCAAGTACAGTAACAGGCAAAACTGAGATGGTGCTAGAAGTCAGGATAGTGCCCCTCAGAGGAGGACAGTGACCAGAAGGGACCATAATAGGTGACTCTGGGGTACAAGATGGCTGTATTTCTTGATCTGGGTACATGCACTAGTTTAATCTGTAAAAATTCAAATGCTGCACCCTTAGGATATATACACTTTCCTGTACACATATTATACTTCACTAAAAATTTTTTTAAAAAATCGACCTCTACTGCTGAAAAAAACAAAAAGTCTGCGCCCTGCCCAAGGCCATGTACCCAGGACAGCCCAACCACTCTAATCCCTGGCCCTGAAGGCCACAGACCTGTATCAGCCTAACCACTTGCCAAGAGGGTACATGGGTCAGATGCAACTCCCTCTCCCACCCATGATTTCTTCACTCAGTGCTAAGGCTGGCATTTCTCTGTTGCTTTTCACATGTTTGAAACTGGGTGCTTTTCCCTGGCATAGTTCTTCTCTTCTAGACTTTGGCTCTCATCTATACGGGAGGAATCTTCAGGTAAAACACACACTTCAGGAAACAGCTGAAATGAACTTACTGACATCGAACTCTTTCCAGTAAACATATCTTACCTCAGGCAAGTCATTTAAAATAAGTGTCCACATTAAAGATACAATTTTAAAGAAATTAACCCTTAAAAGAATCATTTATTTGTAAGCAACTGAAATGAATGTTAGCAATTTATAGGATTTTCTAATTATCAGGTGTACATCATACCATATCAACCTTAGTAAAATTTATAAGGTATCTGAAATATTATTTTAAAAATAAAGCACATAAAAAAATTGTTCTCTGAAATTTTGTACATTCAATTTTAAGACATCAAAATGACTGTTTCTCTGGACCATTATACATGAGAAATAATTTCTTTTTAAAGTAAACATATCATCATAAAAGAATATTTCAGTCAGTGATACTCCCTCCCATCAGTGGAGCACAGGGGATTTTTTAAGGCAGTGAAACTATTCTGTAAGATACTGTGATGGTAGATACACGTCATGAGAGATTTGTCCAAACCCACAGAATGTACAACACAAAGAGTGAACCCTAAGGTAAATGATGCACTTGTAACTACAATAATGTATCAACAGATACAGGTTCATCAGCTGTAACAAACGCAGCACACCACAATACGAATCACAGGAGAACTAGGACAGGCAGGAGAAGGAGAAGGAGTATTATGGGAACGCTGTACCTTCTACTCAATGTTTCTATAAACCTAAAGCTGCTCTAAGAATTGAAGGCTATTAATTTAAAAATAAAAAAAAATAAATAATGCTCCTTCCCAGCTTTTAAGATTGCCACATTTCACTTTGCTGGTTTTGCAGGAAACACCCATTTGAGAACACAAAAGCAGCGGGAAAGGACCAAAGCTTTCATACATTTTCAAGGGTTTACAATTATTATATACTCAAACATTTTTCACCCATTACTAGTAACTATATAGACACAATTTTAAAAATTCATTATGGAGAATAACTATCTTAGTTTTGTTTTTTTGTTTTTTGTTTTAACTGGGCTGGCATACTGCTCTTCTGTGTAAGAAAATATAATACAAAGTGTATTCAAATAAAAGCAAGAATAAGGGTTGACTTTAATACCTCAGGGAGAAATCCGATCGATTGGGTCCATAAGGAAAGATGTATGCATTAGGTGCTCCCTAATTACGACTGCTTTGGTGGGCAGCAGCGTTGGTGAAACAGATGTTGCAGACCTATTAAAGAAGGGGTTTCAAACATCTGCTTACAATTTTAAGGCAATTGTAAATACAGCAGAGGAGGTCAATTGGGCCAATTAAGGCCGATGTGCAAATCCACCACTGCAGGTTTCTTTTCAAGCTTACATGGACTTGATTTTTTATGCTTCTATTTTCTTCAACCACAATTTTTTTTTAAACACAGGAAATGGGTTTAATAACAACTTTTGCCCATTTTGATTGTGATTTTTTTTAAACTTGCAACAAACTTTCTGTTCAAGGCACTAACTGCACACCTCTTCTTTCATGATGACCCATTGGGTGTCCCCCCTCCCCCTCCACGCCTGCTGCTTGGCTCCCTGCAAAGGGGATCCACACTGCTGCAGGTTCCCAGGGAGGCAACCAATAACCAGAATGAACAAGGGCAAGCATCACCTCCAGAAGGGTCACTACTATGATCTGTGATTTAACAGTGGTCTGAGCGTCGCTGACATTGCAACCAGGAGAATTTGCTATTTCTACTGTAGGCATCTTCACCACCCTTAATTGTCCCTCGGGAAGAAAAGCTCACGCCAGGCAGAGATAATATGAGGAAGGCCGTCCCGGGAAATTCTAGGCAGTGCTTCAAAGACCAAGGCTGGTTTCCTGCTCAAAGGCTGGCACAGGGTGGAGTGAGACTCAGAGGAAGGTGCAAGGTCAGCGAACAGGCAGGGTTTCCACCCCAAACATTAACAGGTAATTTTTTTTTTTTTGCGGTACGCGGGCCTCTCACTGCTGTGGCCTCTCCCGCCGCAGAGCACAGGCTCCGGACGCGCAGGCTCAGCGGCCATGGTTCACGGGCCCAGCCGCTCCGCGGCATGCGGGATCCCCCCGGACCGGGGCACAAACCCCGCGTCCCCTGCATCCGCAGGCGGACTCTCAACCACTGCGCCACCAGGGAAGCCCGGTAATTTTTTTTTAACCTGAAAGCTTAATAGCTTGATTTTTAGGGTCACTAAGTAGATATAAATGTCCAAGAAGCCCCAAAATGGCCTGCTTTGATGGGAATAAGAAATAAACCTGACCTACCTTCTATCCCATGAGCTCAGAGAGATGGCAAATTTTTTGGTGGCCCACACCACTGTTTTATTCTCTTTATATATAGAGAGAGAGACAGAGAGACCAAAAAAAGCAAGCTTAGGCAGACCTAGGTTCAAATTCAAATTCTGTACTTGCTAGCTGAGGGACCTCAAGGTTTGTTTCCTCATCTATAAAATGGGAATACTGCCACCTTCCAAAGCGTTAAATGTTGACACATAGTAGGCAGTCAGTAAATGCTGAGTTTCTGACCTTCTTCTGAGACCTGCAGGCTCTCCACCAAGACACTCCTAGGGGCTTTGAGCTGTGTTCCTAAGGAGGGGGTTCGGGGAGACACAGTTCTCTTGAGTTTCTATTTGTTTGTTTATTTGGGGGAAGGTCTATTCAGTTTTAGAGCTGTTGATGTTGTCCTTGCTTTGTTTTTAGTAAAACAAAAAAGAGAGTGGATAACGAAAGTATGCACTTAAGTTCTAAGAAAAGAAATCCTTTTGGGAGCAGGATGGAAGAAATAATACTAAGAACGAAGAAAATTCTGAAGGAAAGTCAATATAACACACAGAAATCTAAGTTAAGAAAGAACTCTTTCTTATGTTCTCTTTTTACTTTTCAACCTTGAGGCTCAGCTCACTCAGGTCTGAGCAAGAATAAAGAGTTCTGCTTGTCTAAACAACGGCTAAATCTGAAAGCAAACAGCTCAACTCATGTGGTTCTTCAGCAACATTCCTGTCAATAAACCCGTCTTTGCTCGACTGGTCCAACAATGCCAGATTTAGAGCTGTCCGCTCATCCCTCGTCCAGCACGCAAGGGGATTTTCAAAAGGCCATTATAAGAACAGCTCTCACAATCTTTGCAGCCTTTTCAAAAACACAAAAATCTAATTCATTTGGCTCACTGTTTCAACTATCCAGCTTAAACTAATTTTAAAATCTCCCTTTTGTAAATAGTGAGGTTGGGAACACCACCACTGCCACAATATAAAATGATTGTATTTTTCTCATTTGCAACAAATTACCATCGTTTTATGATTGAAAAACTTCAGGCAGAAACCTTAAGAAAAACTACCTGGGGTTCATAATATACAAACAGCACCAGATGCTGAAAATATTTTTAATATCAAAATAAAAGTTTGGAGGGCAAAATTTCCTTTTTCTAAAAACTCAAGGGTTTAGCATAGGACGTAGTATAAAAAGTGACAAATAAAGAAATAAGAGCTGGTATCATCGCAGCACACTGAAATCAGGATCTAGTACAAACTCATTTCTATGAATCATTTAAAAGGAATTTCATCGTGCTAACAACATCAGCACAGAAAGTTACAGTAAGCATTAACAGTAAATACCAATATCTATCTATAGATATATTTATACTTCCTTATGGTAAGTATAAACAGCATCTTATTCACTATCCTACTAATGGGTCTCAATTTGCTAGAATTGCATATTAAGCTAAGTAACTGATATCTAAAGTACCTCAATTTTTTAATGTCTCAAAAGTAATTTTTCTTTAAAATATTGCATATGGTAAATTGTAAAACCAAAATAACCCTTGGCTTGAAACTCCAAAGAATTGGAATATCACTGAGCTAGAAAGAAAAAACCAGCATAAAGAGAATCCTCTTCCTAATATTCCATATGCCTAAAGCACTGACACTCTAGTTCTTTCAGTAGGATTTGTTTTTTTTTTCCCTGTTGACAGCAGCGATACATATTCACAGAAGAAATTCTTTAAAATTCAGAAAAATCACGAGGTGGGGCTGGGGTGGGGTGGGAGTCCTCCTGTAATTCCATTCCCCACAGAGCACTGCCTTGAATATATTCTGGTAAACTTTTCTCGCCTTCTTTCAATGTACGCACAAAGCTGATTTCTTTACTTTTTTAAAACAAAAATTGGGTCATACTTGGGGTATTGTTTTTTCATCTGTTTTTATGGGGTTTATTGTTTTTAATAGATATACAAATAGTTCTAACAACTGTACAGTTAATCGAATGGATATAAAGTTTAACTTCCTATTATTAGGCACTGAAACGGTCTCTGTTTTTCTGTATTTCACACAGTGGAGCAGTGAACATGCAGATATACATATCTTTGTGTCCACTGTGTCTTCTTGGTTCAAATTCCTACAAACTGAATGATCATATCAAAACAGATGCACATTTTAAATCATGTGTCACACAGTTCACGCCAGAAAGGTTGTATTAATTCTGTGCCAACAGTGTGAGAATACCCTTTAACCCACACCTTTGCTCACAATTTAGGGTGCAAAAAATTATATATTTTCCCACTTTTATTAATAATGATATTCAGATGTTTTCCCACACTTTTACTGGTCACCTGACTGCTTCCATTGGGAATGGACTGCTCACTTCCTTTACCCATTTTTCAACGTAAAACTTTTTGTGTATTGAAAATATTAACCCTTTGCTTCCTATTTATTGTTCCAAATATTTTTTTCTCCATTGGTCACCTGACTATTTCACAGTGTTTCTTGACATACAGAAATTTATTACTCTACAGAAACCTATCTTTTCCTTTTAGCGTTTTTCCTTGGATTTTTAGGCTAGCAAGGCCTTTCCTAGGCCAAAAGCAAATAAACAATAGGTTTTACATATTGAACTAATATTGGGAGAGCACTGATTTTGATTGCAATGATTGAGAGGGCAAAACACAGTTAAGGAAAGAAAGAAGAAATCCCGAGGGAGTGAGAAAGAAGTGAGAAGGCTTCTAAAAATAACATTTGGCAGACATCGGCTAAATGCAAGTCTAATTTGCTTCTTAGTTAATGAAGGAGAAAATGGAGACGGTGAAGGAATAAAAGGTCCATTCTAGAATGGTAATAATAAAATCCCCTCTGAAGACAATAACAACATTCTTGTTATACGCGGAAATTTAACCCTAAAATAATAAAGCACATATTGATATAACAGCACGGTGAATAAATTCCATTTAAGCGATGTTATTCTAACAACGACCCAGAAAATGTTGGAACTATAAAGTAGTTTGTTATGTGCCCAGTTTGGGGAGGATAATACCCACTTAGAGAACCACAGGGTCTCAGTAACATACCTGGAAAAGACCTTTTTGTCTGAGACCAATTAATCAATAATTATGTGCCAATAGGCTAATGTGTACATTGTTTATAAAGAGATCATATAGGAACATATGTGCATGTTCACATAAGTTTTACTTATTTCAAAAAGTTTTAAAAATCTGTTAAATTTGGTTCATTTTTCTACTCATTAAACATAATCAGAATCTCATCAGGGTCCAACGGAAAAGAATGAGTTTGGCAGCTTTTGGCCAGGCCTCTGCACCTCCTTCCAGTGGGTGGAGATGGAACCCCTGGGGGCACCTGGGTGGGAGGAAGCCAGAGACTTGCCCAGACCAACAGGCTAGAAACCCTGCGCCCACGGGGAGTGGGGGGTGGGGGGTGCCCAGCAGCGTCTCCCCAGACTCTACCTGAGACTCCACCTGGCTCTGCCTGCCTTCACTCTCTAACTAGCTTTCCCAGCTCCATCCTCCAACCTTCTCCTTAATTCTTGAGTTACCCAACATCAGCCTCCAACACATTTCTTCTCTGCTCAAGTCACATAAGTCTTGACATGTAAAAAACTCAGTAGTTTCTGACACAAAGTAAAAATTAAAACTCAGGGAGAGATGGCTTTGATGCAAAATGTCCGTAGCCCTGAAGTTTGCTTACCCTATGAAAAAGCTACCTTGTTTCAGCTCTTTCTTTCCCAGTACATCTCACACGGTTTTACACCTAAATTTTGTTCCTTTCACTTTCTTCTCTTCATGCTCAACACCCATCCCTAAAATGGGTCTAGTGGGAGAGATGAGGTGGGGAGACTAGAGATGGGAAGAAAATGGGGAAGTTGGTCAATTTCCTACTACTTTTCAGAAAATATTTATATGGTGGCAGCAGCTCTCCAGTAGCATCACTGTTAGAGGCTTAACTTTTTTCTTCCTATAAATATATTAAAAAGTGAGCCAGATGTGGATTTGCACTTTAACATTCCTGTGTACATTTCAATACCTATGTATTCTCTCTCAGGGCAAGGAAGGGACTTGGAGAAAAGAGTGGGCAAAAGGATGATGCAGTGGTGACCCAGGTCAGCTCACCCCTCCGTGGGGCCTTCCCTTTAGCATTTAGCAGACTGGAGCACAGGTGGAGGCTCTGTGCTGCAGAAACTCTGCCCTAGCCGAGCAGCTGGGGAAAATAGAGGCGACTGCTCTCCATCATGAACCTCGGCACTCCTGACCCTCCCCAGGCTTGCAGGGGCGACCCAGGAAGCCCCCTCCCAGAGACTGAGCATGAACTCGGGAAGGTCCACGCTGCACAGGAGAGGGGACACATGCGCATGCCTCTCCTCAGCACCCTGAGCCTTTGGGTCCCGGGTCCTCCCAGCTCCCTTCCTCATGGAAGGGCACAGAAAAGGGGCAGATGCCCTTGGGGTGGGTTTTGTCTGTAGCCACCTCTGGAGATTTGGGGACTGGGGAACAGCAGGGCGCCACTGGTCAACAACTATGAAAGTCGTGGTTGAATGCTCACCCTCAAATGTTCTTACTGTGTTTTCTATATCCCTTCACCCCCAACTCCAATGAGGAGTCCCCCAGCGTGGGGTGGTCAGATTCCCCAGGCTGGCCAGGAATCAGGGGAATGGGCAGAAGGTGACTTCTCAGGACACCCCTCCCAGCACATCCAGGTGTCGGCAGGTCCCCCACTGCTCTTTTCCCAGAGGGGATGCGCGGGGACTGAGGGGTACAGTCCTATGGCCAGGGGGTGATGGGTGGGTGGGCTGGGAACCAGGTGCCCCGAAACTGGCTGTATTTTCTCTTAGCAAAAGCCTTTTTGTACCACACCTCACCCCCACCCTCCGTAAAAGAAAACCTGCTACGGAGTAAAGCAAGCTATTTCAACAATTAGGTTAAGAGCCTTCTACATTTCAGAAACATGTATGTGAAAAATTAAAAAGTAGAAAAGGTGAAACTAGATTCACCTCATTTTTTGGTATTGATTCCTAGGTGAATTCCGAACAGTTTTTGAAGCTAACAGTATATACTACAGCGCCAGCCCAGGAAACTTGTCAGCGCTCCTAAATGAAGATGCTCCTGGGGCTGTTCACCCTCACACAGCACTTTTTTATGAAGATCAGAGAATAATTCTATTTTCTCTAAGCGTTTCCATTTTTCATCTGCATAGTTGCAGATAGTTCAACAGAGCAGATTTTACTCTTTGCTGTTAGTCATTTTAAGGAAAAACTTTATAACTGGGACAAATAGGGTTAACAGAAAATTACCCATGAGTTCCTCTGGATTATCTGGGCTACAAGTCACATGGGATGGGGGGGTTCATCCCTTCTCTCAGCTTCCTCTGAATCCAGAGGACTCCTCTCCTGGTGGAAAGGGTCACCCCAGCCTCCTGTGCGCCTGAGACAACACCTGTAAATCGCCATAAACGCCGTCCTGCTGCTCGGTGGCAGGCTATCTGCTGTCCCACTGACAAGGGCTTTCACTTGTCTTTACTCAGTAAGCAAGAGGGAAACAAGAGTCCTTCCCCAGGACATATACCCACTGCCTTCCAGCACGGTGCCAGGGACACCTCTCTAACAAGTACCAGACGGATGGGGGACCTGAACTTCAGCTGGTTAAGTTTCCCTCTACAACCTGTTTCTTAAGTCATCCCCTGTGGCCTTGAGACCCCATCCAAGTCCTGGTACACAACAAGTGCCTTCTACACAGGGGCCAACCTCAGTCACAGACATCTAAGTCTTTATTTTATGCATCATTTTTATTCATTCCTACCACTGCTTTCAATATTTTTCCCCAACCACTCTATCTCTACCATTGCTTCTCCTTTTCTCCCTCCCAATTTTAATTCAGAATCTGATAGATTCTACTGCATACACTGATAGCATACTTAAAAACTGCCTTAAATAACTTCTGGGACAGAGAAAGGCAGAAGAAAGGGAGGGAAAGAAAGGAAGAGAGGAAAAGCACGAATTCTCTTTCAAATGCAAGCACAACTTTCTTAAACATTCTTTGGCTCTCTAGGACACAGTGCACACCATCGCTGCAAGATTCTCATGGTTAATGAGAATTGAAAATGTCCTAAAATACAGCCATCTTCTAACTAGGGCAAAACATCTTTCCAAGAGGGCATGTAAGCACGAACAGTTCTAAGAGAAAAAAATCCCCAGAGCTTCAACTTTCCATATGCGTTCTTTCCTAAGACACGTCTATTTCACAATGGGCTTGGAGGTCTGGGCACACACAAGCTCTATGTTTAAACCTCCCCTGAAATGCCTGCCTCCCTCCCAACATGACAAAACAAGAAATATCTCTTACCCTCCTTGGGTCTAACTGTAGCACAGCCCAGAATGTAAAAACCTTCCATAGTGGGGCTTCCCTGGCGGCGCAGTGGTTGAGAGTCCGCCTGCCGATGCAGGGGACACGGGTTCATGCCCCGGTCCGGGAAGATCCCACATGCCGCGGAGCGGCTAGGCCCGTGAGAGAGGCCACAACAGTGAGAGGCCCGCGTACCGCCAAAAAAAGAAAAAAAAAACAAAAAACAAAAAACCTTCCATAGGGGTAACAAAGAGTAATGCCAAATACTGATGACAGTAAAAAAAAAAAGGCCTCAGAGGTCTGCAGAAGCAGTGACGTCTTGGGATCGCTCGGATAACGCAACATCTCAGGACAGAAGTGGAACTTAAGCAGGATCTTGGGGCGTAGGGGAATGCAGAGTCGGGGTGGGCGCGGAGAATCAGACCAAGAGTAGTAGCCCTTTCTCCCCATGCATGAAGAAGGTACCAGCTTCCTTCCTGTCTATGAGAATACGGCCAATAATTTGAACAGTTCAAGGAGGGAAAAGAAAGCTTTGTAAGAGATATTGCATCGATGAAGCCAATGTCACAAGGTAGACCCCAGAGAAGAGGTCATCTATGGGTGCAGGACTGCCCGCAGGGGACATCTCAGAACTTTTTTTTTTTTTGCTTGTCACAATGACTAGAATTTAGCTCTCAGAGTGCCCAGAGCCTCATGCTGTCCTACAATGAGCAACTACTCTCCCACCCACTGAAACAAATTTTTAATGCCCCTCTGGTCACTCATGTAGATGTGAAACCTGTTCATAATTATCTGACATGAGAACCTAATTTTATTTTTACATAAAAACAAAAAGCACTTTCTGTACAGTTTTATTATTCCAAGGATGTTACCGCCATGTAAATCAACGGAGGATGGGTAAAGTACAAAGTACATAGCTGTTTCCCATTATCAAAAATCGTGTCATCCAAGGCAACAGCACTCATGCTGTCTGAATTATCCAATGCAACACATCTTTATTAGTCTATCCAGCAGCCAGCATATTCACGTACAGGTACAAACATCTAAATACTTCATATGGGGACTTCCCTGGCGGCCCCGTGGTTAAGACTTCGCCTTCCAATGCAGGGGGTGCAGGTTCGATCCCTGGTCTGGGAGCTAAGATCCCACATGCCTCGCAGCCAAAAAACCAAAACATAAAACAGAAGCAATATTGTAACAAATTCCATGAAGACTTTAAAAACGGTCCACATCAAAAAACAAATCTTAAAAAAAGAATTTGTAATGTAAATAAATAAATACTTCATGTTTTCCTGAACATTCAGATATGAACACATATTAAGATGCATAATATTTTGCCTTTCTTTTTATTTCTCCTTTTTATTATGCTTGGAATATTATATCGATTTCTTTAAACTACATCTGAAGCTTGCTTATATAGTCTATGAATTTAACTTCAAGAGGTTAAAGATGGCATTACAGGGCTTCCCTGGTGGCACAGTGGTTGAGAGTCCGTCTGCCGATGCAGGGGACGTGGGTTCGTGCCCCGGTCCGGGAGGATCCCACATGCCGTGGAGCGGCTGGGCCCGTGAGCCATGGCCGCTGAGCCTGCGCGTCCAGAGCCTGTGCTCCGCAACGGGAGAAGCCGCAGCAGTGAGACGCCCGTGTACCGCAAAAAAAAAAAAAAAAAAAAGATGGCATTACAAAATATTTGTTATAAAAAGAGGTATGGACATGGCACAACATGAATGAACCTTTCACTTATACTAAGTGAGAGAAACCAGACAAAAGAAGGCCACATTATATGATTCCATTTATGTGAAATGTCCAGATTAGGCAAATCTAAAGAGGGAAAAAAGTAGATAGTGGTTGCTTAGGGCTAGAATAGGGGTTGGGGGGAGGGGGCAGGGGACACGGGGTGTCGGGGAGGAAGGAGTGCCTGCTAATGGGTGCAGGGTTTCTCTCTGGGGTGACGAAAATGCTGTACATTTGACTGTAGTGATGGTTGCACAAGTGTCAATATTCGAAAACCCACTGAATTAATTGTACACTTCAAGTGTTGAATTGTATAGGATGCAAATCGTATCTCAAAAAAAAGCTGTTTAAAGAAAAAAAGAGAAGTATGGGTCTAATCTGGTTGGAAACCACTACTCTATTCTGAGTTACTCACATGGAAGGAAAGGCAGGCCAGAACATCCTGGTGGGACTCCTGCAGTGTTAGACGGTGCTGTGAAGTGACAGAGCACTTCTGGCATCTAGGTTGTGGATGGCTTTAGTTTTAAAAGACGTACAACTGGCAATAATCTTAGGTGAGACTTTCTAAAATAGAACTCTGTCTCAGATTACAAGTAAATACCATGGCTTCTACGGGTCAGAAAGACATAAATAACATACACTATACCAATAGTAGTCCTTTGAAACACTCCAGACCCAATTAACACACTGAAAAAGCATTAAAACATAACCCGCTCTAGGAAGTATATCATCAGGCACCGTAATACAGTCCCCAGGGCAACAAAAACAAAAACAGAAGGAAAAAAATACATGAATGCCCAAAGAGCACCCACCACCAATAATCACCTAGTTAAGAGAAAACCACATCTAGGGATCATGTTCCCTCACCTCTAGTTATGAGGTGGGTATGAGCCAGAGCATGAAATGGCTGATGTATTTTGAAATCAGAAAAGCAGTGCAAAGGAGCTCAGATTTACTAGGACGTGAACCCACACACGCACGCAGACACACCCCATGCACTTTTTCCTGGTGGTGTCATACTTTGATTACCTTAAATTTATTAATTTATTAATATAGGCCATTTCCACTTTGCATGGTACCATGTTAACTGAAATTCATCCATGTGGGAACCGCGTCCTCACAAACCATGCCAAGTGAGGTCACTTGGCCATTTTATACATATTGTTGTATACACGTCAATCCCAATCTCCCAGTCCATCACACCACCGCCACCGCCGCCGCCACTTTCCCCCCTTGGTGTCCATATGTTAGTCCTCTACATCTGTGTCTCAATTTCTGCCCTGCAAACCGGTTCATCCGCACCATTTTTCTAGGTTCCACATATATGCGTTAATATACGATATTTGTTTTTCTCTTTCTGACTTACTTCACTCTGTATGACAGTCTCTAGATCGATCCATGTCTCTACAAATGACCCAGGTGACGTTTTTAAAAGTCTTCACACTAATATGGGACTTCACGTAAAGCCTCGTCCAGGATGGTTTACCTCTTGTTCCAAACTGCCATTTCATACCCCAGGCACACGAGCTATTCCAGTTCCACACTGGTGCTTCAGCGGTACTCCAGAATGGGACAATGAACAATCCTCGAGATATTTTCTCCTTCCCTTTCTTTAACCTTTCTTCCTGTCCCACCCAATCCCAAAGCTGGAGACTGGAAGACAGAAGGCAGAGGTGGGGCGGGAGAAATACAGAGAACCGCCATCTCCTTACTATGCCTTCTCATCGCACTAGCCCTGTTCTGCAGTAGCCTGCAATGATTCACGTTGTTTGTACTTTTATTTGTGTGTACTTGAGGGAGGCCAGCCAGCCTGGGTGAGGCCTTGGAAAAACAATGAGCCGTGGCGCCAAAGCCCCAGCATCAACCCTCCTTTGCTCGCCCACCCAGAACCTCCTGGGGCGCCCTGGCTTCTCAGAGCTCCCACCCCACACTGGCATCTCAGGGGCCCACCTTCTGGTTGCTTCATACAAGTTCAAGTTCCCCTAGTCAAAGTAGAGTGGGCCTATTTGTTTTTTTTTTTTTATTTAATTGAATTTTTTATTGAACTATAGTTGATTTACAATGTTGTGCCAGTCTCCACTGTACAGCAAAGTGACTCAGTTATACACATACATTTTTTTAAATATTCTTTTCCAATATGGTTTATCTCAGGATATTGAATATAGTTCCCTGTATATACTGCTATACAGTAGGACCTTGTTTATCCATTCTATATATAATACTTTGCATCTGCTAATCCCAAACTCTCATTCCTTCCCTCCCCCAGTCCACTCTCCCTTGGCAACCACAAGTCTGTTCTCTATGTCTGTGAGTCTGTTTCTGTTCCCTAGATAGGTTCATTTGTGCCATATTTTAGATTCCACATATAAGTGATATCATACGGTATTTGTCTTTTTCTTTCTGACTTACTTCACTTAATATGATAATCTCTAGTTGTATCCATGTTGTTGCAAATTGTATTATTTCATTCTTTTTTATGGCTGAGTAGTATTCCATTGTACATCAGGGTGGTCTTGTTTTTTCTGGAAATCCCAGTTCTTAGCTGGTTGTCATTTATTTTGGGGGCCTTGGTTTTTCTTAATTTATTATTTTAAATATTTTCATTAAATAGCTAAAGTCATTAAAAGCTTACATAAAAATCTCACTCATTGCCCTTAAACTTATGAATTCTTATCTCATCAAAAGCATGGCTAAATCTCCACTTCCTGTCTTCTCCTTTTTCATGTTTTTATATTTAATTCTTTAATCCATCTGGAATTTTTGATACATCTCCAAAAGACCAAAAGTAACTACTGGCTAAGCATTACTTGAAATATAAAGTTGGAACTCTTTCCCTAACCACCAAGCCTCGTCTCTAAGTGGAACCACAACTGGCGAAAGTGAGGTTGGAAAGATCAGTCTCTAATGAAAAACAGAGGATTGAGGGGAAACAATCAAAACAGCCTTAAATGTGTCTTCTCAATGCATCCACTCTTTCAACAAACATTTATTTACTAAGCCCCTGCCTCGCCCAGGCTCAAGGGACACAGCAGTAAACAAGTTGCTGACTTTGTTAAGTTTGAGTTTCCACAAACAAAATCCAGGCCAGGAAGAGGTGTGGACAGAGGGTGTGTCACAATGGTAGGAGCCGACCCTGCCATGGGGACGTCCGCCATGGGGACATCCAAGCAGGGGTGCAAAGGAAGACCATGCACACGTGCAGGGCAGGGCCTTCCAGTGAAGGGACAGCATACAGAGCACACAACAAAGGTCTATAAAACATCCACTCTCCGAGTGAGCCTGCTCGAGATCTCCTCTCCGATGACCTTTCCCTGGCTCCGAACGCCTGCAGCAGGCTGTGATCTGCTGAAGTTCCCATGCGGTTTGTGGCTTTAACTTTATTGCCACTATATGGCAGGTTCCAGGTCAGAAGGAGCAGGGCAAGAATGCATGAGTGTCCTTGCTTTCATGCACACATGTGCCTTGTATGTAATACCTGTAGGGGGAGGGGCTTTCACTGAGCACCTGCTCTCTCCCTGGTATCGAATTTAGTTTTTGGATTTCATCTTATTCTGAGTAGGCATAATTATTCCTGATTTTTCAGATGAGGAAACTAAACAGAGAGGAGTCATATAACTTCCTCAGGGTCACTCAGGTAGCAACTGGTGAAGCAGGACTCAAGCCAGGTTCATCAGACTCCAAAGCCACGCCCTCCCGGAAGCCATGCTCCTTCCCCAAACTGGCCACCTAAGACAAAGTTTGAATCAATGAAGTGGGAAGGACGAGTCAGACCAATGTGCGGGGAAAGCTGCTGATGTCTCACTGTTAATTAGACCCCAAGTTCAAGTTTTATTTGGAGATATTCACATTTTAATTGAGAAAAATACACAAAAATTAACATAAGCATTATCATGTAAGCCAAATACACTAAGTCAAATTACAACTTCAGCTTTATTTTACAAGGAAAAGAGGCTGAAGAAACAGGCAATAAATAAAAAGGAAAAATTATTTCTCTTAGAAATTCACCTGATACAGGGATTACTGCATTTTTCAAACCATGTCTAGTTTAGACATGGCACATCTGGTATGATAGATGCTGTGTGTGAATGGAAACAAGTGTAGAGTAATAAATGTTTCCCAGTGTTAAATAAACACCTCAGCGGTTCAGACTTTGCCCATTTCTCCACAGTAGGAGGCACTTATCTACTTTAACACTCTGCTACTTAGAGATTAGCACTCAATCAATTACCATCCACATGAGTTTATTTTTACAGAGAGCTTCAATAAAACGAGTGTGAAAATAAGTTAAACACATTCTATTCATTTTCTCAATTTTTCACCTCTCCCAATGGTGGATATGTTGACAGAAAAATTACTTCATTTTATTCCAACTGACATTTGTGGAATGCTAACCAGGTTCTGTGCTAAGGGCTCAGGGACAGGATATGACAAAGAGGAATGAAATGTGGTCTCCGGTCATTAAAAAGCACATATAACCTACCTTACAACACGGGCTATGTCCCTATAGCACAAATGAAGGCGAATATAGGGAAATTCTTGACCCACCAATCTCAACAACTCCCTCTTTCTGCCCCCAACTCAAAACCCTCTGCACTTTGCCCACATAATTTACCTGTGTTTGGTTAGAGCTGCTGTTCTATGTGGTTTGTCGAGCTACTCTCAGCTGCTTCCAGATGTGGAAATACCTTTTCATCAAGAGATGTTTATTACATTTTATTTTTAAACACTACCTGCCTACTTCTGACATGCATTTCTAAATTTCTGTACCACCTTTTTTAACAACAGCTTTATTGAGTTATGATCCAAATACCATAAGTTCACCCTTTTAAACTGTAAGATTCAGTCGTCTTAGTGTATTCACAGTTATACAACCAGCATCACTATCTAATTCCAGAACATCTTCATCACCCCAAAAAGAAGCCACTTACCCATTAGTAATCCCTCCCCAATTCCCCACCCCATTCCAGGCAACCACTCACTTACTCTGTATCTCTGTGGATTTGTCTGTTCTGGGCATTTCATATAAATGAAACCATACAATATGTGGTCTTTTGGGTCTGGCTTCTTCCACTTAGCATAACGTTTTCATGGTTCATCCATGTTGTACCACGTATCAGTACTTCATTCCTTTTCATGGCTTAATAATATTCCATTGTACAAATAGACCACATTTTTATCTATCCATTCATCCACTGATGCACACTTGGGTTGTTTGGCTACTGTGAATAGTGATGTGTGTGCACAAGTTTTTGTGTGGACATATGTTCCATTTCTCTTGGGTAGATATCTGGGAGTAGGCTTGCTGAAGAGCATGGTAACTCCATGTCTAACCTTGTGAAGCTAACAGATTGTTTCCAAAGTGGCTGCAGCATTTTACATTCCCACCATCAAGGTATGAGGGTTCTAATTTCTCTACATCCTCACCAACACTTCCCATCACCCACCTCTTTTGTTTTAGCTGTTCCAGTGGGGCTGATGTGGATCTCCCTGTGGGTACTACTCATCTTTAAAGCAGTCAGTATCATCATGTCCTGCTGCAGCGGAGAAAGGAAGGAAGGTCTGTGCTGCTGGAGGGTGCAAGGGCTCCCTCCAAGCTCCAAAAGCTCATGCCCAGCCTCCTGACTCAATTACTTCCCCACCAAAGCAATACCGTCTCTGCTTGTATGAAGGAATAAAGACGTACATTTGTACAGTTAGGTACTTAAAATGATTTGAAATATTGGTTGTGATCTTCCTATGAAGTAAAGAACCAACTTTTTCTCCATGGTGCCTTCTGTGTAATACTTAAGCTGAGAATGGACAGTTTGCCTGGTATTGTCCTGGAGCTTCACACAGCTCATTTAACCTATACGACAACTGTAAATTAGGCATTCTTTTTCTAATCTACAATCAAGAAAACTGAAGCTCAGTGAAGTTAGATACTCCTGCACTCTGCCTAAGGAGTGAAGTCAGTCTGTCACAGCTGAGCAGCCAAACTCCAAGGAATGAATGAGCCACTGACACCTACTGCTAATTCCAGGGACCAGATGCAACTTTGCTGTTAAAGAGATGGAAACAGGGACATCCAGGAGTGAAAATGCAAGATGCACAGAGGGGTAATTCTCCAATCCTTTCTCAGCATCCAAAAAGCTCATCTTCTTTGGGATTTCCTTCAAAAAACTATAGAATGGAGGTTGGAAAGGGAGTGAGACTGTAAATGAAATAAGATTAGCCAGAATCTGGTAACTGTTGATGGTAACTGATAAATACCTGAGCATCCCCTGTAATATTCTGTCAACTTCTATATACATATCTGAGATTTTCTATACTAAAAAGTAAATTACAGTCTCAAACTATCTCCCTCAAAATATTTACTAATTACAAAAAGGGAAATACTAAGTTTACAGTGGAGAATCCTGGCAGACACTACCCTAGCCTAGGATTAACATCATGTAGCCCCCCCACCCCCGAGTCAAGGTTAATATCATGTACCCCCGAGCTGGTGCAACAAGAAGAGCCTATCACCTCTGTGGTATTCATCCCCAAAACACACAAGCTCAATGTAATCATGAGAAAACATCAGACAGACTCAAAGTAAGGGACATTCTACAAAATACCTGACCAGTACTCTTCAAAAGTGTCAAGGTCGTAAAAGACAAGGATAGACAGAGGAATTGTCACAGCCTGGAAGGAAACATGACAAATAATTGCAAGGTGATATCCTGGACTGGATCTCAAACAGAAAAATGACATCTGTGAAAAGACTAGTAAAACCAAATAAGTCCTGCAAATTTGGTGAACAGTTGTGCAGGAAAGAGTTACCACAGTGGCCCTTGTGCTTATCCTTGGAAAGACCTGCTGCGAGGTGTTCCGTGACTAGCTTCTGGGAACTGGGTACTAGGAATATTCTCATCATTTCCTAACTGATGAGGGTGGCATACTGTGCCTACACTGTCTGTTCAAATAATATGGTGTATGCTGAACATCACTTTCCTTCTGGCAGTCTAAAATTTTGGCATGGGCTAGGCAGTGGGTGCCTACATGATCAGCCCCCAATAAAAACCCTGGGCACTGTGTCCTGAGTGAGCTTCCCTGGTAGGCAGCACTTGGTATCTGTTGCCACTGCTCATTGCTGGGGGAATTAAGTGTGTCCTGTGTGAACCCATGGGGAGAAGAGTCTCGGAAGCATCACCCAATTTCCTCCAGGCTTCACCCTGTGCCTTTTCCCTTTGCTGATTTTGCTTTGCATCCTTCTGTTGTAACAAGTCACAGCCGTGAGTACGACTACATGTCCTGTGGGTCCCCCTAATAAATCAGTGAATCTGAGGGTGGTCTTGGAAACCCCCAATACAATAATTGTACCAAAGTTAATTTCTTGCTTTTGATAAATGTACTGTGACTGTGTCAGATTTAACATAAGGAGAAGCTGGGTGGAAATTTTACAGAAATTCTATTTTTGCATAACCTGTAACTATCTAAAAAAAATTGGTTTAAAAGGTTAATTACTTTTTCTTACTCCACAAGTAATTCACGTGGAAAATTTGGTACAAAATTTGGAAAAAACAGAGAAGCATAAAGAATAAAAATAAAATTCCTAAGAATTCTCCCTTCCCAAGAAAAACAATCAGTATAAAAATAACAACTCTTCTTTCCCCCTCACAGGTTTCTCACCCATCAGTTGCTTTCCCCAGAAGGCCATGGAGAAATAGTTTGGGGTAATACCATAGTAATGACTGTGGGGGAAGCGGGTTTTCGAAAAGTTACGTCAACTTAATGGGTCTCACAAGCTTCAGTGGTCACACTTCAACTGTGGATAATAACGCTGCCCCTTTACCAGTAAAACTTTCTGTCTGAAATTAATGATGGAAAAATGAAGTATAAACCAACAGAGCTCATAAAGATGCTACACCAGGCTTCCCTGGTGGCACAGTGGTTGAGAGTCCGCCTGCCGATGCAGGGGACACGGGTTCGTGCCCCGGTCCGGGAGGATCCCACATGCCGCGGAGCGGCTGGGCCCGTGAGCCATGGCTGCTGAGTCTGCGCGTCCGGAGCCTGTGCTCCGCAACGGGAGAGGCTACAACAGTGAGAAGTCCGCGTACCGCAAAAAAAAGGAAAAAAAGATGCTACATCATACTGGGATAGGCAGTAACATAAAACAAGACAACATATTTATAAAGAGGAGTTGATTCTTGTTGTGCCAGAAAATGAGCAATGGTTCAAGAAATGCTGTGGTCTGTCAAAAGGAGATGGGAATTACCCTGCAGGGGCTGCCACTGGGAAAATCTGGGATACTTTGAGCACAAAAATAAATAATGACATCTAGTATCAATACATTATAAACCATTGAATAAAACAAAAATCCACACATTTGTACTGACAAATAAAGAATGAGAAAGGAAAGCTATTTCTTACACAGAATGTCAACAAATAAATGTTAAAGAAATGAGTTAGAAGCTCGCTATTTTGCCACCTGATTCATGCAAGAGTCATAATAAAACTATTGGGTGAAAGTCTGAAACTAGCCTCTAAGTATCTCCCCATAGATTACTTATTTGGTACGAAAGGAAAATGGTGATCTCTGTACCCCACCTTCACCAAGTGATAAATGTTAACCTTGCAGGTACAGGACAACTGGCATTCTGAGCCTCCTGATGCACTGCTCTGAGGACACAACATCCCACGTGCTAAGTTCCTGCCCCAAACTGCCTGAATCAAACCCAGTATTCCTCAAAATGGCAATGCCATCTATGGCGAAGGCAGGCTGGGGTAATGCTCCAGGTTAAAGGAGACTCCAGGGACATGACAAGTAAATGCAACTGGGCCATCTTGGAATAGGGGGAAATGACCACAGCGAACATGATCAGGACAACTGGCAACATGTAAATATCCATTGTTAGGTAATGGCATTATGCCAATGTTAAACTGGCTAAATTTTATAATTGTGCTGTAGTTACATAAGAGAAGGTCTTATTAGCGCTGAGGGCCATGGGGGCATGATGGCTGCAACTGAGTCAAATGGCTCAAAATATACACATACACGCAACATATGTGTGTATGTGTATGTTAATTTCTTCACTGAGTGAGAGAAAAAAACTAAATGTGGCAAATTGTTAGGTCAGTCTTTATATTCATCTTTATTTCAAAATCAAAGTTTAAAGGATTGCTCAACTATTGCAAAATGGAAATGGAAAATGGGAAGCAATGAAGTCCTCAAGAAGATTAGCCTGCCGCCCATGACAGCCTAACTGTAGAGTCATACTAACAGCAGTCCTCTGCACAGCAGCAAAAGCAAGACAGAGCACTGGGGGACGGACAGCCTGCCCAAGACCAGATGGAGCTGGGGTAGTATGTGAGAACACAGAGCCACGCAATGAAGAGTTAAAAGTGTCCAAGACAAAAGGGAGTAGGAGACATGAGGTTGCTGCCATGCGAACCCACACCAGATGTTAGAGAAGGCCCTGGTGGCCATCCAAGAGAAGGCGTGACCCACCTGCAGACCCTGACAGAGGAGGAGATGGGGCTGGGCAGGGATGCTGTTTCGCCAGGTCAGTGCAGAGGGCCCATATCTGGAGACTGAGAACTGCATCTCTGGATGGGCTCTGTGCCCTATGGTAGGAGGGTAGAAACTGGGGAGGCATAATAATTAATTTTAAGAAATGAAGCTTCTCTGGCTTCATTTTCTTCACTTGCACAAGAAGGGGGAGAGAGGAGGTGTGGGAAAGGCCCTTGGTACAAAGTGCTCAATAGATATCTTTCAGCTGGCTAACTCCTGCAAAACTAGGGAGTAAGCCAAAAAGGAGGATGCCAAGGCAACCGTGAAGAGGGAACACAACAAAAGAGACAGTATTGTCCCAGGATGGTGGCTAAGGGGACATTCCAAATGACAGTGGTGCTCCAGGCCTAGAAGATGGCTGCTGGAAAGGAAAACTAGAACCAAGTAATGCATTCAAGCATTTGGAAAATAACACTGATAAGTTGTTATGTGTGTACACACACTAGTTAGCAGGCTTTAGTATATTCTCAAAGCTGAACATTTTTATCCACTCCTCCCAAAATAACCCCCTACCCATTATCCATCAATCCCCATCTCCCCCAACTGCCACCCCCTGGCAACTACCAATCTTACTTTGTGTCTCTATAGATTAGCCTATTCCGGGCCTTTCGTATAAACGAAATCATATAATACGCAGTCTTCTGTGACAGGCTTCTTTCACTTAGCACAATGTTTTCAAGGTTCACCGATGCTGGATCACGTATGAGTGCCTCATTTCTTTCTATGGCTGAATACTACTCCATTGGATGGACAGACCACATTTTGTTGATCCATTCATCTACTGGGCTGCTCTCTCCTTTTGGCTACCATGAGTAATGCTGCTACAAATATCCACGCACAAGTCTGTATGTGGACATATGTTTCACTTCTCTAGGGTTGATACCTAGAAGTAGAAATGATGGGTCATATAGTAACTCTATGTTTATTGAACCTTTTGAGAAAACTCCAGTCTTCCAAAGCTCTTGCACCACGTTACATTGCCATCAGCAGTATAAGAGGGCTCCAATTTCTCCGTATCTTCAACAACAATTATTACTGTCTTTTCCTTCACGGCCATCTTAATGTGTAGGAGGTAGTAATTTGTTGTGGTTTTGACTCACATTTCCCTGATGGCTGATGATGTTGGGCATCTTTTCATGTGCTTTATGAGCACATCTGTTTTCCCTCACAAAATGTTCTTTCCAATTTCACATTCTGCCCTACCAGTTCAGAAACGCTTGGCATCTGCTCCTCTCACCCTCTTGTTCCCTGTGGTGTGCCTGCCTGGGTGACCGTCCCATTCACCGATATTGACTAGCCCTACAGAGCCTATAACTCAGCTTCCAGGCCTGGAAGGGGATGAAAGAACCTCTAAACAAGTACTTATAAGTGTGACAGACCAGAGAAGGAAGCACAGGAAAGGCCCGGTGGCTTGCCAAAGTGAAAGCCATTCAGTGATGGCTGAAATGGAGCCCCAAGGTCTCTGGACTATTCTTTCCACTAAGCCATGCCATGCCCCTAATTCAACACTTGCCATTTCTTACCTGCCACAAATTCCCCAAATCCCACATGAGCCAACAGTGTACTTGCAATCATAAATATGAGTGCTCACTCTTCTCCCATGCCCAGCATGGCATGGCACAAACAAAACAATAACCCTGCAGGCCTCTGGGGATGCACAGTCAGTGGGGAGACATGGCACACACAAGCACCAGAGTGATGCAGGTAGAGAGCTACTGACTCTACCTGAAGACATGAATGAGGCGTCCAGAGGACAGAACTCGCCAAGACTGCCCAGTGGGAATGAATCAGATGGAAAATGGTGGGGAAAATACTCAGGCAGTGGGAGCAGCGCATTCAAAGTTCCACTTCATAGAAGGTGTGCGGTGAAACTGAAACAAAAAGGATCAGGGTCACAGGCAGACCCAAGGCTGGGAAAAAAAGGTTAGAGCCAAGTGGTTGTCTTCTCTGGCGTGCTAAGGGCTGGGACTGTCTAGATTAGGAAATGTAAAACCTGTGAGCTTTTGAGATAAAAAGGGACGTGATCAGATGTGCACTTAAAGAGCTCACCCAAGTGACAGTGTCCCTGAACATCATACAGATAGATTTTTTCCAGCAAGTTATGAAAATTGAAAACTACTATAAAACAACACTGAAACTTGCTCAAGATTCTCATTGTACTATTTCTTCTGAGGGAAGTTTTGCTGCTCAAGGCCCAAGAGACCATCTGAACCCCCTATGATGGGGTTAAAAAGTGTTACCATATCATGTGGAACTCTGCTGTGTGCCCCAAAGCAGTGATCTTCAAACCTAGGTCTTGCATACCGCCTAAACGAACTGCAAAAAAACTATGAAAGCCTTGCATGTTTCTAAGTTGACATATAAATTTGGATAGTTGCAAAGGATGGAATTTCTGGCTTGGGGCAGACATTGATATTTTAAATAAAACTATTACATTGCTCGGGCTTGCCTGGTGGCACAGTGGTTAAGAATCTGCCTGCCAACGCAGGGGACACAGGTTCGAGCCCTGGTCCCGGAAGATCCCACATGCCGCGGAGCAACGAAGCCCGTGCGCCACAACTAGTGAAGCCCGCGTGCCTAGAGCCTGTGCTCCACAACAAGAGAAGCCACTGCAATGAGAAGCCCACGCATGTCAACAAAGAGTAGCCCCTGCTCACCGCAACTAGAGAAAGCCCACGCACAGCAACGAAGACCCAACGCGGCCAAAAATAAATAAATAAAATAAATTAATTTAAAAAAAAACTATTACATTGCTCTTTTTAAAAATGTATTCAAAGGAATTGAAGTACCATATAAATGTGTTACCCACCATCATTAATTTTAAAAGTACCTGAATAAACTTCTTTAGTCAAAAAATTTCATTCCTTTTCTCCTTCAACAAAATGTCACTTCATCCCCAAAATTTCACCCTAACAATCATTTTGTTTGAAAGTCTTAACCTCCCTGATTTACTTGTTTACAAATTTTAAAAGTATGTAAAAACTGACATTTTTAATCGTTTTATTTCCTATGACCATAAGGCTCTAAGTACTAAAATGTTTCTCTTGTGGATTCATTTACAATTAGAATTATCACTAGTAAAGAACTGACCAAAATACAACTGTTTCAAATTTTAATAAAAATATTACACATATAAACTTGAAATCCATTGGAAATATAGCTCTTAAAGAGATGAATAGGTCCTTTTTTTAAAATGGTATTCATAAATGAATATTACTTATTGTTAGAATGAGACAGGGGCCAATATCAATTCTATTCCTACTTTCCATTTTTTAGATGTAAACACTAGGAAACCTCATTCACATACATAAGTACAAGGCAATAGCAGGAGTTTTTATTACAGCACTGTCACTCAATTCTTTAAATTCCTTCCAACATATTTGTCAAAAATCACACCCTTATCTATCATCAAAAGGAATTTTTAATGATCCTTCAGCTGACAGATGTTAGGCCTTTCTTCAACTCAGTCTAAAGAATTGGAAACCACCTGACATGCAAAAGGAATTGCTACCCAGTGTCATTTGCTTTCTCACAACAATATTTCACACCATCCTTTTGTTTGCCACCCCAGAGGTTGCTCCGTCTCAGACAAGGCTCCATCCATAATAAGATTATGGATGGATGAAAAGGGCAATTATACAGGGCATTGTGGAGGGTGGGAGAATAAAACAGGCTTGATACCCCACCACAGGCATTTCCTCAGGCAAACAGTTTCAGGAAAGTGCCCCTATACAAGCTGAGGGTCTGAAAACTAAACCGTCCCCCACATGTACCCCAAAATGCAACCCCCAGTTTAAAGACCAGTGCTCCAAGGCACATACCTGCAGATTCCTGGGTCTTCCACTCTGCTTAAACCTTGAACTGGAAGCTTTGTCCCTATCAAAACCAAGAAAGGATAGGAAAGCAAGAATGAAGCAAAGGTGAGAAAGGATGTAAAATGTTAGAAAAAGAAAAAGGTTAATAGAGAAAAGATCTGCAAATTAGAACCCTGCAACGTGCCACACCAAGTCCATCAAATTAAGTTTATTTTTTCAACTAGCTTCTTCCCAGCTCTTGCTTCTCCCTGGAAGCATCCATAGAATCTCTTCTGCTTTTGCACTTGTTTTTTGCTGTTGCTGTTTTCAAAGCAAAGGGCTATCATTTCAACCCAAGCTTTTCCAAACAAACAGTAAAATGTGTTAGAAATTTTGAAACATTCCACCACCATTGATCCTTACTATTCCGATATGGTCTAATAACTCAAAATTATTCCCTGTCATATGCACTTTATATGACATCAGCTACCACACAAGTTTTTAGCACACAGGAAGCAGGTGGCCCCAGCGATCTCTCCTGTATCTCACATCTGGTATATTGTGCTCCATGTAAGGTGCTGAGTCCGATTTTTAATAAAAACATGGCCTAAGCTTGTAAACGTTCAAGTAAAATATACCTCTAAAACTGCTGTATTTAATTTCCAGTCATGAAAGTCTAAAATTATTGTAAAATAATACTCAAACTTTTTCATAGATCCGTTCAATGAAGCTTAAAACTACTTTCCTTTCAGAAAGGAAAAGCGCTTCATAACTAACAGCTTCTTGAATTCACATGTGCTGTCTTATTTTGTGAGCCTGAATTGTATAAATTTTATAACCTTTCAATCTGGACAAAATTAGTTTGCTTAGTAGTGCAAAGTAATAGTACATTGAAGTTTCTGGATAATGGCTGGGGGAAGGGAATGGTAAAGGGAAGGGCAGAAATGCCTAAAATTAAATCAATAACCCATGACTTGGATAAATTCATCTCTTTTCAAAAATGAAACTTATGATTTAAAAGGAGATACTCAGAAATAAATATACTAACACATAGATGATTATAAACATTGTCTTATAATTAAAGAAATAACCATTTCAACCACGTATTACACTTTATATGACATTGGTGTAAAAGTGTGTCTACCAAAATGGTACAGATTTTTGCAAGTTCAAACTTGTAATTGTGTATCTGACTAAATATAAGTTGTTGCATTAGCACTAGGTCTCCCCTTCTAGTCAATGAAAGGTGGAGTCCCTGTAATTTAGATGACTGTTTTCATGATTTGAGCAAATCCATAGCAGAAACATGGGGATCACATTCCTTCCATCATAAATTCCTCAAAAGCAATCTTGCACTAAAGCAGTTGGTTCTAAATCAAAAGGTAACTTTCATTTCCTATAAATAATTTCGTCTCATCTTTAACCATCATCTTCAACCACAGATATTTAAATTGTTACTCAATTGGGTAACTAAGTAGAAATAAAGTAGTATTAGATGCTGGCTATAAAACAAAGCCAAGAACTTGAGTAGTTTTTTTTAAAAAGTGTTCTGCTCTAATGAATGTACTCAGTAATACACATTTCTCCAAAGAACTTACATTATAATGTTTCATTCTTCGTTTCTCTTTTTTTTTGGGGAGGGGCGATGGTTGTGGTGGTTACTCTCCCTTACTGTCAAATTAAGATGCAAGAATCAGCCCCCCAGCCATTGTAGGGAAACAGGTTCTCTCAAACCCCAAGTGAAGTTGGGTATATCCGCTAGGTTGGCAGGTAGTTTAACAAAGGCTATCCAAACTAAAGACACATCCGTGATGACCCATTTCCCACAGAAGAGAAACACCGCGCATGTCCGCAGTGAGCAGTGTGCCACATAGGCATTTACAACACTGATTCTAGGAGCAAACGGTGGAAACCAGTTAGCTATCCATTAAGAAGGAAATTGCTAAATAGAGTGGTATGCTCCTGCTGTGGGATATTATGCAGTTGTTAAAAGGAACGAACTATATCAATTTGCGGTAACAGGAAGTCCCCGAGATGCACAGCTGAATGACAGAAAAATGCAGTAGCAAAGACAGACAGCAGCCCACCCAGATCTGCTCTCCCCTTCTTGGCCATGTCATGCGTCGCCTCGCCCTCCTCCTCTTAGGTGGGCTGGCTGGGCGCATGCTTCTGACAACGTAAGGTGAGAGTGTACCACTGCACCCGCACCTGTTAAGGAGAAAATCTCTGGCCCACTCTTTCCACCCTGTTGTCCTCCTTGCCGGCTGGAATAGCAATGACCAGACTAACCTAGGAAGCGACATGTTAAAGATGCCAAGCCACTGTCAGCCTGGAACACTGCAGCCCAAAGACCTAGACTACTTATCCTGGACTGTCACATGATGTAGAACTGAATGCTTTTCTCTTAAAGCCAAATTATTATTTGGTCTCTTGCTATTTAGCAACTTAATCTTTTATCCCAATGTAGAAAAAAAGATACAGTAAGGTATCTTTAAATAATATTATATTTAAAAGTCCTAGAAAAAAACAAATCAACCTCCCAACAGTGATTACAGAGGTGGGAATGAGGAATGGGAGGGTGGAGGTAAAGGAGACAAATAGAACTGGGGTGAATGTTAATATTAGTTGTAATTTTTAATTTTATGAAAGCAAAAAATATTCACGTGTTACCTTGTATAACTGATAACAGTCTATAGATGGTCCCCGACTTAGGATGGTTTGTTCAACTTACAATTGTTTTGACTTTACAATGGTGCAAAAGCAATATGCACTCAGTAGAAGCCACACTTCAGATTTTGAACTTTTACCCTTTCCCAGGCCAGCAATATGCAGTACAATATTCTCCTGTGATACTGGGAAGCAGCAATAAACCACAGCTCCCTGTCACCCACACGATCATGAAGGTAAACAGTCAAGACACGTAGAACCATTCTGTACCCAGACAACCATTCTTTTTTACACTATCAGTATTCAACAAATTACATGAGAAATTCAACACTTTATTATAAAATAGGCTTTGCGTTAGATGATTTTGCCCAGTGGTAGGCTAATGTAAGTTTTCTGAGCACAGTGAAGGTAGGCTAGGGTAAGCTAGGATGTTTGGTAGGTTAGGTGTATTAACTGCATTTTCGATTTAACGACACTTTCAGCTTACAGTGGGTTTATCAGGATGTATAACCCCATCATAAGTCGAGGTAGATCTGTATATGATTTTAAGTACCAATTCCAGTTTTCTTCTAAATTTTGCATTGAGCTCGTATTTTGATTCTAATTTAATTCCAGGAAATACATCCTTCCACAAAGTAGAAATAAATGACGACCAAAGTAAAAATTATAGTGGAGAAAAAGCATCAAGAAAACATTGTTTGGGACTTCCCTGGTGGCGCAGTGGATAAGACTGCACACGCCCAATGCAGGGGACCTGGGTTCGATCCCTGGTCAGGGAACTAGATTCCACAGCATGCCACAACTAGGAGTTTGCGTGCCGCAACTAAGAGTTCGCATCCCTCAAATAAGGAGACAGCGAGCCGCAACTAAGACCCCACACAACCAAATAAATAAATAAAAAACATTGTTTGCCTGCCACCCACACCTTCACAGGGATACAAAACAACTGGCTGGTGCAACCAGAGAACTTTGTCTTGAAGGAGTGTGTCCTGTACATGTGTCCTTCCCCCAGGCTACCACGTGAGCCTTGACAGTGTACCTCCACTTCAGGACCTCCAGAACCCAGGGGCAGTCCACCCCACAGGCCAGGAGAGCACTAGACTAGGCAGCAGTTGGGGTGAAGAACCAAGGGTGCCCCCTTCTGCCTCCTGAGAGTGGTGAGTTTTGGAGCAGTGCTTCCTCTCTCTGAGCTGCAGTTTCTTCCCATGGAAAATCGAGAAACTGTATAGGTTGTACCTGAGCTCTAACTCCTTGGATTCAAGCCTCAGCTGGAATGTTCTAAGGGGAAAATTACAACTTTTTTTTTTTAATGATCTGAGTCAATTTATTAAGGGAAAAATAATGAATTTTACATGAGTTTCTTTCAGCCATCTCATTATATGCCAGAAAAGAAATTTTCATTTTCAATCTTATTTCTTTCCTAAGGATTACCCACACTAACTGCATTTTGTATTTCCAAAATGTCCTTTGATTTAAAAAAAAGCAATATGAGAACATAAGACATGCTTAAGAAGTTTCATAAAACTCAGAGGAAACAAAATTCTACCTTCAATAATTCTCATATTCACCAGACTCACTTAGTCCTATGAAATTATCCAGCCGATGAGAACGTTGCTCTCTGATACACCATATCCTCATTTTGTGAATCCTTCACTTTAAACTTGCTGACATCCTTAATCTTGTGTTTATATCACCCGAGGAAAAACCACAGCTCTCAGAACTTCAGCAGTACCCCAGGGATCAAATCCAATGCCTTTATTTTTTTAAAAAAGGAGGGAGGTCACCCCAGCTAGGATCATTTTATGAACAATAAGGGAACTTAACTTCTGGGTTATCCCTAGACTGCTGTTTTGGAATCTTTGAGGAGTGCAACAAGAATAGGACAGCGGACAACCACCTTTAAAGAAAACCTGTGAACCCTATTCATGACATGTGCAAATTGCACAGAATCTGAAGAATAAAAGTTGTCTGCCACAATTTTAAAAGTAATTCCACAATGAAGCATGTGTGTTTTTCATTTAAGAGACGCCAGAAATTGATACTGAAAGACTGGGTCAGTGGCAAGATCTGGCGGCTTTTGTTTTCCTCGCCAGTACTGCAGTAAGGAGCACAGCCTCTGGCCACCACGGGCCGGCACTCAAAACCCGCGGCCGCCAGGAGCCAGCACCTGGATCGCTGAGCCTCCCTGGATGCACATCAGGGTCCTTATTACCACAGAGGGGTGCGGGGAAGGGTAAAAGCTAATATACAGAAAGTTCTTATCACTGGGCACCATACACAAACTTAGCAAATGCAATAGTTACTCTCCAATGGTTAGCAGCTATTAACTCATTATTTTTATTAGTTATCATTAGCGGTGATTTTCACCTATAAGCAAGCTTTCCCTTCCCATTTCTTAAAATATCTACCCAGATAATAATTAACTATTAATTTTAAAACTAGATTATCAGTAAGTAGAAAGAAACTGCATTACTACCTATGTTACCATTCCATCAGTTATTGGTAAATTTGGAGATATGAGGGTTTTTACCTCAGTTCCCATACGAGAGGTCACTGTTAAGGAATCATAGCTGAAAGTATCCCTAAAAATAAGCGGAAAATCTTAAAGAGGGGCTTAGGACAAAACATCACGTTGGGGAAAATATCTTAATGACTGGATAACAAGACGACTTTTCAATAAAATTATGAGCTAGAGATAAAGAAGACTAAAATCCAAACACTAAGAGAAGAAAGCTAACTCCTCACGGGCTCACTACGACGGTTTTAAACGAGCTGGGCAGAATGGTCTGGAAAATAGCATCTTAGGGAGAGAAACTGGCACCGACCCCGCCCACCCCACCCCTGCCTAGAGCCTTGGAGAGTATCTTTTGAGCAATTATGGAGTAAACTTACATCAGAATATACATTAATGAGAATATTTTAAATAATGAGAACACAGCTAATTATATCTTCCCTGTTTAACAGGAAGTCAAACACTTGACGGCAAGCCTGAGACTCCCAGCGTGCTCAGCAGGGAGCCGCCTATTCCGCACACACTCGGAATGGCCATGACAGCAGGCTGGATGATAGGAGGTGTGAGAAATGAAAACTTTATGTGCAGACAAATTAAGATTTTTAAAATATTTTCACTAGGGGCATAAATAGAAAGAAATTAAGACCACTGGGATTTCAGAAAATGAGAATACAGACTGTGATTTTTGTTTCACATTTTAGTACTGAGAATACCCAATACCAAAGGAGTAAATAATCCAGCTAGTCACAAAAAGTAACACTTCAATTTTAATTGCATACATTTCATATACCTTAAGCTATTTTGTTCAAGGGGGAAATTTTTGTGGATTTAAGTAGAAAAAAGAAGACAAAGAAAAATGTATGAATGTAGGAAAACATATATTTCCTTTTATGAGGCGGGCTTGACATACAATTGGGGATACCAAGAGGTTACATAAACCCAGTTTTTATGAATTTAAATTCATTTTAAATATACTATCACGGATGTTTTTAAAAATCTTCCGCAGTAATTTACTTATAAAAATATTGATAACAGCTCATGCAGCTGAATATCAAAAAAACAACCCAATCAAAAAATGGGCAAAAGGGACTGCGCTGGTGGTGCAGTGGTTAAGAATCCGCCTGCCAGTGCAGGGGACACGGATTCGAGCCCTGGTCCAGGAAGATCCCACATGCCGGGGAGCAAGTAAGCCCGAGCACAACTACTGAGCCTGTGCTCTAAAGTCCACGAGCCATACTGCTGAGCCAGCGTGCCAAAACTACTGAAGCTGCGCGCCTAGAGCCTGTGCTCTGCAACAAAGAGAAGCCACCACAATGAGAGCCTGAGCACTGCAACAAAGAATAGCCCCCGCTCGGCAACGAAGCCCCAACCCAGACAAAAATAAACAAACAATAAATTTATTTTTTAAAAAAAGGGCAGAAGATCTGAACAGACATTTCTCCAAAGAAGACATACAGATGGCCAAGAGGCACATGAAAAGATGTTCAACAACACTAATTATTAGAGAAATACACATCAAAACTACAATGAGTTCCCAACACATCTCCTATAGCCCATTAAAAAATTAAGAAAAAAAAAAAACTGCAATGAGGTATCACCTCACACCAATCACAACAGCCATCATCAGAAACCTAAACGTCCAACCACAGATGAATGGATAAAGAAGATGTGGCACATATACACAATGGACTATTACTCAGCCATGAAAAGGAACGAAATTGGGTCATTTGTAGAGACGTGGATGGACCTAAAGTCTGTCATGCAGAGTGAAGTAAGCCAGAAAGAGTAAAACAAATATCGTATATTAACGCATATATGTGGAATCTAGAAAAATGGTACAAATGAACCTACTTCCAGGGCAGGAATAGAGACGCAGACATAGAGAACAGATATGTGGACACAGGAGGGAAGGGGAGGGTGGGACGAACTGGGAGATCAGGATTGACATATATACACTACCATGTGTAAAATAGCTAGCTAGTGGAAACATGCTATAAAGCACAGGAAGCTCAGCTTGGTGCTCTGCGATGACCTAGATGGGTGGGATGGGGGTGGGGGGGGGGTCCAAGAGGGAGAGGATATAGGTATCCTGATTTACTTATCACATATAGCTGATTCACTTCATTGTATAGCAGAAAATAACACAATATTGTAAAGCAATTATACTCCAATAAAAAAAAAAATCTACCCTGGAGAGGGTGTGGAGAAAGGGGAACCCTCCTACACTTTTGCTGGGAATGTAAATTGGTACAGCAGCTATGGAGAACAGTATGGAGGTTCCTTAAAAAACTAAAAATAGAGCTACCATATGATCCAGCAATCCCACTCCTGGGCATATATCTGGAGAAAACCATAATTCGAAAGGATACATATACCCCAATTTCACTGCAGCACTATTTACAATAGCCAGGACATGGAAGCAACCTAAATGTCCATCGACGGAGGAATGGATAAAGAAGATGTGGTACATATATACAATGGAATATTACCCAGCTATTAAAAAGAATGAAATAATGCCATTTGCAGCAACATGGATGGACCTAGAAATTGTCATACTGAGTGACGTAAGTCAGACAAAGAAGGAGAAATATCGTATGATATCACTTATATGCAGAATCTTTTTTAAAAAAAAGGATACAAATGAGCTTATTTACAAAACAGACTCACAGATTTAGACGAGGAATTTATGGTTACCAGGGGAATGGGTGGGGGGGGATAGTTAGGGAGTTTGGGATAGACATGTACACACTGCTATATTTAAAACGGATAACCAACCAGGACCTACTGTACAGCACAGGGAATCTGCTCAATATTATGTAAAAACCTAAATGGGAAAATAATTTGAAAAAGAATGGAGACATGTATAACTGAAATCACTTTGCTGTACACCTGAAACTAACACAACATTGTTAATCAACTATAGTCCAATATAAAATAAAAAGTTAAAAAAAAAACATGTCGTACATATATACCGTGGAATATTAATAATGCCATCTGCAGCAACATGGATGGACCTAGATATTGTCATACTGAGTGAAGAAAGTCAGACAGAGAAAGACAAATATCGTATGATATCGCTTATATGTGTAATCTAAAAAAATGGTACAAGTGAACCTATTTACAAAACAGAAATTGAGTCACAGATGTAGAAAACAAACTTATGGTTACCAAGAGGGAAGGGGGGGATGATAAATTGGGAGCCTAGATTGACACATACATGCTACTGTATATAAAAGATAACTAATAAGAACCTACTGTATAGCACAGGGAACTCTATTCTGTGCTCTGTAATGACCTATATGGGAATGGAATTTAGAAGAGAGTGGATATATTGGTATATATTGGTTGATTCACTTTCCTGTAGAGCAGAAACTAACACGACATTGTAAATCGACTACACTGAAATTAAAAATTTGAAAAATACTGGTACATTATAGCAAGGATGAAATTTTAGAGTCAACGCTCATATACACATCAGCTAGATTCTACCATTAATATTCTATCCACCCACTTATTACTTTATGCATTTCAACATGAACTGCAGATATTCCCTGTTGATACTTAAGCCAGCATTGAACTAGAGCTCTATATTTTAGTTTTTACATAAAATTTACCTGGAGTGGTGTTTATTATAAGATCTGCTGGGGTTTGACAAATGTCTACACCTGTTTTACCCGTTTTGGTAAAGTAAGAAACACTACCATCACTCACGGGGCTGCCCAGGGCTTTTCCCAGTTGATTTCCACCCCTACCCCGCCAGAGACAATCACTCTCCTGATTTCCTCCCACGAGGTATTAAACTTGCCTGTTCTAGAACTTCATAACACACAGACACACAGCAGGTACGATTTTGTGGAAGGGTTCCTTTACTACGCATAAAACTTCTGAAATTCGTCCAAGTTGATGCACGTATCAGTAGTCTGTTCTTTTTTGTTGTGTAGTGGTATTCAATTGTATGAATCTGCTACAGTGTATCCTATCCATTCATCTGTTGATGGACTTTTGGGTTGTTTCCAGATTTTTAGCTATTACAAATAAAGCTGCTATGAATAATGATGTACAAGTCTTTGTGTAGACACATATTTTCATTTAAGCAAATAACTAGGAGTAGGACTGTTGAGTCAGAAGGAAAAGTACATGTTTGCTTTTAGAAAACAAACTGACATACCGTTTCGTCAAAGTAGTCATACCATTTTACATTCTCACCAGTGATGTGATGTTTGGGAATTGTGAGTTATTCCACAGCCTTGCCATTATTTGGTGTGGTTAATCTTTTCATTCTTAGCTACTCTGGTGGGTATGCATATCTCGTGATTTTAATTTGCATTTTTCTGAAGACAGAAAATGTCGAGGATCTTTTCATGTGCTTATTTGGCTGCTGGCATTCTTATTTTGTGAAGTGTTGTTGAAATATTTTAATTGGGCTCTTTGTCATTTTATTATTGAGTTGCAGAAGTTCTTTATATATTACATATACCAGATTTTGTAAGATATATGTTTTGAAAATATTATCTCCCAGTGTGACTTGTCTATTCATTTTTAATCAGTATCTTCTGATGAGTAGAATATTTTCATTTTTGTGAAGACTAATTTGTCAATTTTTTTCTTCTATGGTTACTGCATTCTCTAACCAATGTTTGAAACCTCTGACCACTCCCAGGTCATGAAGATTTCTATTTTCCTTTACAAGCTTTATAATTTTTGCTTTGTATTAAGGTCTATGATCCATCTCAAGCCAATTTTCATGTATGATGTAAGGTAGGGATCAAGACTCATTTATTTTCCTATATGAGCTTATATCTAATTATGCCAGCACTGTTTCTTGAAAAGACTTTCCATTCTCCATTGGACTGCTTTGACATCTGTGTCAAAAATCAAACGGCCAGTTAAGGGCAGGTCTATTCCTGGGGTATTCTGTTCTACTGATCTATTCTTTTTATTAATGCCAATACCACCCAGCTTTGCTTATCACAGATTTACAGCAAATTTTAAAAGTCAGATAATGTGACTTCAACTTTGTTTTTTTTTCAATTTTTTGGCTGTGTTGGGTCTTCATTGCTTCTTGTGGACTTCCTCTAGTTGCAGCAAGCAGGGGCTACTCTTTGTTGCTGTGCATGGGCTTCTCACTACAGTGACTTCTCTTGTTGTGGAGCAGGGCTCTAGGCGCACGAACTTCAGTAGTTGTGGCACGTGGGTTCAGTAGTTGTAGCTCGTGGGCTCTAGAGCGCAGGCTCAGTAGTTGTGGCACACAGGCTTAGTTGTCCCACGGCATGTGGGATCTTCTCAGACCAGGGATTGAATCCATATTCCCTGCATTGACAGGCGGATTCTTAACCACTACACCACCAGGGAAGTCCTTCAACTTTGTTCTTGTTCAAAGTTATTTTCAATTGTAGAACTCTTATATGTAAATTTTATAAGGAGTTCATACATTTCTACTGATACTACTGCTGTGATTTTTCTTAAATTTGCACTGAATTCATAAATCAATTTAAAGCAAACTGGAACCTTAACAACTTCTGATACATGACCATGGTATCTTCATTTATTGAGATTTTCCTTAATCTCAAAATACTTTCTAATTTCTCTTGTGATTTCTTCCTTGACCCATAAATTATTTAGATGTGTGTTCTTTAATTTTGAAATATTTGTGATCTTCCTAGATACACTTTTTGTTACTAATTTCTAATTTAATTCTGTTGTGGATAGAGAATATACTCTATGTGATTTCACTTTATTTTTACAGAGGCTTGTTTTATGTCTCAGCACACAGTCTCCCTAGGTGAATATGAACCTGAAAAGAACATGCATTCAACTAGGTATAGTGTTCTATACATCAATTAGGTGCAAGTGGTGGATAGTGTTATTCAGATCCTTTTTGTCTTTCATGATTTTTGCTTAGCTGTTCCATCACCTGTTAAAAGTGATGTTAAATTTCTCAACTATGACTGTGGACTTGTCTATTTTTCTCTTTTAACTCCGTCAATTTTTGCTTCATGTATTTTGAAGCTCTTATTAGGTAAACACACACTGTTATGTCTAGTCAATGACTTGACTGTTTTATCATTATGAAAGATCCCTCTTTATAGTGCATGGTGAGAAAACTATAAGACACTGATGAAAGAATCAAAGGTGAACCAAACAGATGGAGAGATACACCATGTTCTTGGTTTGGAAGACTCCTTATTGTGAAAATGACTATACTACCCAAAGCAATTTACAGATTCAATGCAATCCCTATCAAACTACCAATGGCAATTTTTACAGAACTAGAACAAAAAATCTTAATATTTGTATGGAGACACAAAGGACCCCGAATGGCCAAAGCAATCTTGACGGGAAAAAAAAAAAAAAAACGGAGCTGCAGGAATCAGGCTCCCTGACTTCAGACTATACTACAAAGCTAGAGTAATCAAGACAATATGGTACTGGCACAAAAACAGATATATAGATCAATGGAACAGGATAGAAAGCCCAGAGATAAACCCATGACCTTTGGTCACCTCATCTATGACAAGGAAGAGAGGATATGCAATGGAGAAAAGACAGCCTCTTTCAATAAGTGGCACTGGGAAAACCGGACAGCTAATGTAAAAGAATGAAATTAGAACACTCCCAAACTCCATACACAAAAATAAACTCAAAATGGATTAAAAACCTAAATGTAAGACCGGACACTATAAAACTCTTAGAGGAAAACATAGGAAGAATACTCTTTGACATAAATCACAGCAAGATCTTTTTTGACCCACCTCCTAGAGTAATGGAAATAAAAACAAAAATAAATAAATGGGACCTAATGAAACTTAAAAGCTTTTGCACAGCAAAGGAAACTATAAACAAGACAAAAAGACAACCCTCAGAATGGGAGAAAATATTTGCAAACGAATCAACGGACAAAGGATTAATCTCTAAAATATATAAACAGCTCATGCAGCTCAACATTTAAAAAACAAACACCCCAATCAAAAAATGGGCAGAAGACCTAAATAGACATTTCTCCAAAGAAGACATACAGATGGCCAAGAAGCACGTGAAAAGCTACTCAACATCACTAATTATTAGAGAAATGCAAATCAAAACTACCATGAGGTATCACCTCACACGGGTTAGAATGGGCATCATCAGAAAATCTACAAACAACAAATGCTGGAGAGAGTGTGGAGAAAAGGGAACCCTCTTGCACTGCTGATGGGAATGTAATTTGATACAGCCTCTATGGAGAACAGTATGGAGGTTCCTTAAAAAACTAAAAATAGAATTACCATATGACCCAGCAATCCCACGCCTGGGCATATACCCAGAGAAAACCATAATTCAAAAAGACACATGCACCCCAATGTTTATTGCAGCAGCACTATTTACAATAGCCAGGTCATGGAAGTAACCTAAATGCCCATCAACAGACAAATGGATAAAGAAGATGTGGTATATATATATGATGGAATATTACTCAGCCATAAAAAGGAACGAAATTCAGTCATTTGTAGAGACGTGGATGGACCTAGACTGTCATACAGAGTGAAGTAAGCCAGAAAGAGAAAAACAAAAATCATATATTAACACATATATGTGTAATCTAGAAAAATGGTACAGATGAACTGGTTTGCAAGGCAGAAAGAGAGACACAGATGTAGAGAATAAACATATGGACACCAAGGGGGGAAGGCGGTGGGGGGGAGAAGGGGGAGAGATGAATTGGGAGATTGAGACTGACATACATACACTAATATGTATAAAACAGATAACTAATAAGAACCTGCTGTATAAAAAAATTTTAATTTAATTTTTTAAAAAAAGAAATATCCCTCTTTAGCTTTCCTAATTCTGTCTTGAAGTCTGTTTTATTGGAAATTAATGAAGTCACTCCAGCCTTCATAACCTTAGTGTTGGCATGCTATATCTTTTCCTATCCTTTTACTTTTAACCTGTCTTTATAATTAAAGTGTTTCTTAAAGAGAACATATACTCAGGTCCTGCTTTTTCCTTTAAAGTCCATTCTAACTTAGTCCATTACCATTTAATGATGGTCTACCATTTTGTACATTTTTGTTTTTTCCCTTCTATTTTTTTGTTTCTCTATTCCTTTTTCTTTCTTCTTTTTTGCTGCCGTCTTTTAGATTATTTGGATATTTTATCTATTGGCTTCTTAAATATAACTCTTTGCCATGTTTTTAGTGGTTATTCTAAAGATTAAAATATATGTGCTTAATTTATGTATCTGCCAAGTATATATTATGCCAGTGGTCCCCAACCTTTTTGGCACCAGGGACTGGTTTCGTGGAAGACAATTTTTGCATGGACAGGGGGCGGGGGTGGGGGATGGTTTGGGCGGTGATGTGAGCGATGGGGAGCAGCAGATGAAGCTTCGCTCGCTCGCCTGCTGCTCCCCTCCTCCTGTGCAGCCCAGTTCCTAAGACGGGATGGGGACCCCTGTATTATACTATTTCACGTTAGATGCAGTAATGTTGCAATTACATAGGTCCATTTACCACCCCTCCCTGTCCTTTATGCTAGACTTGTCATATTATGACATCAATATAACACAAGATTATGCAGGGTGATGTTATAATTTCTACTTTAAACAGTCATATATATTTTAAAGAAATTAAGTATAAAAAAGTATTTTAAATTTATTCAGATATTTGCCACTTCATTCCTTCCTGAAGGTACAACATTCCATTTGCTATATTTCCCTTCACTGTCTGGAACGCCCGCCCTTTGGCATTTCTTTCCAGCAGATCTTCACTATTACAAATTGTATTAGCATTCTTTTATCTGAAAATGTATTTTGCCTTCTTTGTTGAAGCATATTTTTGCTGGGTACAGAACTCTGGGTTGACAGGGTTTTTTTCCTTTGTGCCCTTTAAAAACATTGTTCCACTCTCTTCTGGTATCCATAATTTCTAAAGAGAAATCCATGAACACTCAAATTATTGTTTCTCTGAATGTAAAGTGTCATTTTCCTCAGATTGCTTTCAGTATGTTCCCTTTATCTTTGGCCTTTAGTGGTTTGTCTAATGATGTAAATAGGTCTATTTTCATCATATTTATCCTCCTTGGGGTTTGCTGAACTTCCTGAACCTGTCAATTTATAATGTCTTTCACCAAATTGGGGGATCATTTAGCCATTATTTCCTCAAATATTTTTTTCTGCCCCATTCTGTCAGGTTCCTGAGGCTCAGCTTATTTTTTTTCAATCTTTTTCTCTCTTCTTCAAATTGGATAATTATTACTGTTCTATTTTCAAGTTCAGAGAAACTGAGAACACGGGGAATATATAATTAAATTTATTATGGCAATCTTTGATGGGTTATTGCAAACTAGACAAAACCTAAAAGAGACATGCCGGTCTAATTTTCAAAGGAAACTGTACTAATGAGAGATGACCTATATACCAGATGAAATTCAAGGAAATACGGAAATTAGTATTGTTGAGCACATATTACTACTATTGACACCAGTATAGTAAGGAACTACACTGGCATTTTCATATATACCATTTAATTTAATCCAGATCACAACTCATTCATACAGGTATTATTGCCCATATTTTAATAGTACAGAGGAACAACCAAGTTAAGTAAGTGGTCTCACTAGTAAGCTCAACAACTTGAACTTAGGACTCCTATTACAGCACTTTCCACCGTACATCTCATTTACAATTTTTCTTAGAAAATCACTAAGAATTAGACATGTCAGCCAGTCCGATTTCTTTTTTTAACACCATTAGTATATACGTAGATGTTAGAAGTATGGGGGATCTAGTATATTAGGATTTCAGCAGCATCTGTTGGAGGTATAGTATTTGGGGCTAAGACTTAAGGCTCTTGAGACAAATCTTTTAAATGCTGCTTCTGCCATTTAACACTTTTTGTGGCTCTGGCCAAGCCATTTAAATTCTCTAAGCAGTAGCTCCCTCATCTCTTAAAATGGAAACTATAACATATGTATCTCATAGGGTTTTGGTAAGGACTGAATAGGAAAAATGCACAGTACCTGCCATGTAGTAAATGCCATATTAATGTTAGGTATTATTACAACATCTCTGTGGACAAAGATGAAATAAATGTAAAATAATCATATAACATAATGAAATACTATAAATAACAAGAAATATTATTAGCCTCATCCTGTTCAATTTTCCAATTTTCTTCTAGAAAAGAAATATTGTAATGGAATCACTAAAGATTTATACAGAACTGTTGGCTCAAAAAGAAATATGCTTATTATTTATAATAGGAAAACACTGGAAATAACAGGAAAGCATTCATAGGAGATTGATTAAATAAATTACGGTCAAACTATATGCACCCAGTGAAAGACATGTTTTCAGCAAACCATTTGATTGAATGAGAAATGCTTATTTCATATACAATATAATCACGATTTTACATATGTGTGTAGGAGGATAAAAGACTAGTATGAAATACAGCAAAAGATTAATATGATCTCTTTTTTTAATGAATTTATTTATTTATCTCTACATTGGGTCTTCATTTTTGCGCATGGGCTTTCTCTAGTTGCAGCGAGCGGGGGCTACTCTTCATGGCAGTGCACGGGCTTCTCATTGCAATGGCTTCTCCTGTTGCGGAGCACAGGCTCCAGGCACGTGGGCTTCAGTAGTTGTGGCACGTGAGCTCAGTAGTTGTGACTCACAGGCTCTAGAGAGCAGGCTCAGTAGTTGTGGCACATAGGCTTAGTTGCTCCGCGGCATGTGGGATCTTCCCGGACCAGGGATTGAACCCATGTCCCCTGCATTGGCAGGCGGATTCTTAACCACTGCACCACCAGGGAAGTCCTAATATGATCTCTTATAGGTGGTGAGGTTATAGATAATTTTCATCTCCTTATTATAAGTTATTATATTTCTAAGTTTTCTATAATGAAAAAGAATTCTTTTATAGTTGAAAAATATTTTGAGAAAAATAAATTTGAGTAGTTTTATGCATCGTGACTGGGTTTCTATCAAGGTTTCTGGTCCTTCAAACCTAAAATTTTGATCTCCACCATGGAGATATAAAGAAATGTTTATTACTGAAGATGCTTAGAAAAAAAATGGCATGGAAATAAGGAAGACCATAATAGCTATCTATAAATATCTTAAACTATCTTAACTAATTAACAAATATCTTAACTATCATCTGGGAGAAATGTAAGTTTTCTCTATCTGGATCCATGGCCAGATTTCCTTTTTGTTTGTAATAAGATGGGTTTAAAAGGACACTTCCTGGGAGACAGCACTATCCTATGATGACTGGAATGAGCTGCCTCAAGTTATAAGAGACCAACACATATTCATTAACTGAAATGAATGGCAGCAATCTGCTCACCATCAGGGTGCTCAGACATACCCGAAGAGGGCCTTCGGGCAGGAAGGAGAGACTGGCCTTTCAGGCACCTCCCAGATCTAAGAGTTTTGTGATACACTCTCTTGGTCTGATTTCGGGCTTAGTTGGTGTCAAATCTTCATTCTATCCCAATTATGACAATAATGGAAAATGTTTTTCTGTTTCGTGGCAGTTTTCCAGGTGCCACAGTAAAAAAGTGAAGCTGCCTATAATCTTACAAGGACCTGGAGGGAGTGCTCCAAGAAGATCTCTAAGGACCTTAAACACTTGGAAGGTACTTATGCTTTACATCAAAAAGAAGAGAAGAGAAGACAAGGCAAGGGAACAGAGGAACAAACAAAACGTGAACTAAGAACTACAGGGGGCATTTTAATTGAGCTTCTAAACAAAAACCAATTTCCTGTAAGACAAGCTCTACATACTACATTCACAAGCCTGGTTGGCAACATCCAGGTTTCTTGTATTACCTCCACAAATAACACAGAATGTCAAAAATCAAATTACATTTCATTTTGTTTAAATTCTAAAACGAGAAGGTGCCGTAACATATTTTCAGAAGTAGGATGGGCACTAAAGATTACAAATTTAAAACTCCAGGAAAGCTGGGAGAAAGCCACAGCTTGTATAAATCCTCCACCTCAGACCCCCCACCGTCGTTCAAGCAAAGGTGGCCCATACTTCCCTTCCAGGGCAGATTCTACACTCTCTCTATTAATGAGCCAAGCAAGCTTTCAAGAAACTTCAAAATCTAAAATGTTGGCCAAGACCTCATCCGGGACAACTACATACCTGTCCAACTCCTCCTCTGCCAGGCCCACCACTGCCGCTCCACCCACTGCACCTCCCCAAGCACACCTAAGGCTTTGGTGAACAGAGGGGCATTCATCACAGCTGAGTTCTTCACTCCATGGTGTCATCTGGCTCTTAGATTCTAGGTGTTTGAAATGGAAGCAATCCCAGCAGAGATTTTTCCTCTCAAATGCTGCCCATCTCTAATTGGAGACACTTGAATAACCACCTGGATGATCACCCCCCCCCCCAAAGACAAAAGCTGCTTAGTTTAACAAGCGTATGGAACCCACCCAGGTTTCTCTGGGTTCCAGAAGGGAACCACAGTTACTCAGTCACCACAATTAGTAGTCTGGAGAAGTCTTGAAATTCTGAATGATGCTGAGTTTTATGAATAATACACATATACTTTGACGTGACACCTAACAACCAAAGAAACATGGTGTAATCCATTTGACTGTACGGTACTCCTACAGAAAGCATAAAGAACTTATCTCATGAGAGATAAACTTAAGTCCCCACTGCCTTAAATCCTTTGGGAATGAGGCAGGGTATAAGAAGACCAACCAGTCAGCCTGCCATTAAGATATAACGCCAGACACAGAGAACAAACGAATGGATACCAGGGGGAAGGGGGGGCAGGGGGATGAATTGGGAGATTGGGATTGACATATATACACTAGTGATACTATGTATAAAATAGATAACTAATGAGAACCTGCTGTATCACACAAGGAACTCTACTCAATGCGCTGTGGTGACCTAAATGGGAAGGAAATCCAAAAAAGAGGGGATATATGTATCCGTATAGCTAATTCACTTTGTTGTACAGTAGGAACTAACTCAACATTGTAAAGCAACTATACTCCAATAAAAATTAAAGAAATAAAAAATAAAGCATATGCCTATTAAGAAAAATAAAAGATATAACTCTCCCCAGTCAGCTGGGCCGTTCTAAGGACTTTGGCCAGTGGTCTTGACACCCATGCCCTGAGGAACCTAGGCTCCCCAGCCCCATTTGCACAGCAGGGTATTTCATTTGAAAGGGGCTTTATTGCTTTGAAAAGAAAATTAAGCCATGGATCTAGTACAACCCTCCCATTTTACAGAGGCCCAGAGAGGTTCAGTGCTCCACCCAACGTCACAAAGCTGGTGCGTCAAAATGACAGAGATAAAGTTACAGTCTAAGTTTCCAGGGTTGTTGACACTGCCACCCTACTGTGTAGTTTCATTTTTAAGTAAATTCTATATACTCATATTATCCAATTTTAAACTGTGAAAACTACATTAGCATCCAGGTGACCTCTGGAAAAAGGTAGGTGCAGACCTCACCATAATTCCTTCCCCTTCTCTTGTTTCCCCTACCCTTCCCACATCTCAAGGAAATACTTCCCTGCCAGGCGATGACTTCATCACTTTCCTTCTCACTAATTTGAATACTCTTGTGGCAGAGCCAAACAAAAAATGAAAATGATGAATGACTCCCTGTGCAATGCAGAAAAAATGTGGTGTTTGGGATCTCAACGTGATGGAATACCCCTCATGCAGAAACAGAACATGCTTCTACCCAAAACAAAAAAAGCAAAAACAAGGGTATTTCAGAGCTTCAAGTACGTCTGGCCAAATGGTAGGTGTGAAAAAGATTTTAAAGGAGCAGATGAACGCAAATCAACCCTCACCTCGAAAACAGGTAAGTGTTTTATTTGAAAGAAAAACAGAAGTTTTTCTAAGTAAATCACAAAGCAAAGTCAGGGGAGAAATGGTAATAGGGGAGCGGGATGCTGAAGAGGGGCAAAGAGATAGCTGCTTGATTGTCTAACACATTTACAGATTTTTACCAAGAGACATTTTTTAACCCAGAGCTCAGCCTCCATCTTCTCACCACATGTATACCAGTGAGCAGGCAGACTTGAATTATCTTGAACACTAAATTCTAATCATATTTAAATTTTTTTCCACATATAAATTAATGTTAATTCATAAACTGAGTTTTTGGGTTTTTTCTGTGTTTAGCAAAGTTTAATTTTTAATTGATATATATTTGAGACATAACACTGTAAAATCAAGGTGTACATGTTAATTTGACACATTTATATATTGTAGTATCACTGCCATTGTAGCAATTATTAGCACCTCTATCATGTTACCTAATTATCATTTCTTTTTAGCGATTGGAATAATTAGGTTCTGGTCTCTTGAAAGTTTAATGATTATAATACAATATTGTTGTCTACATCCACTATACTGTGCGTTAGATCTCTACTCGGTGCAAGTCTATATCCTTAAGAAACATCCACTCTATAGCCCCCCACCCTCCAGCTCCTGGTAACCACCACTTTACTCTCTGTTCTTATGAGTTTGGCTTTTTTAGATTCCACATATAAGTGATATCATACAGTACTTGTATTCCTCTGTCTGACTGACCTCACTTAGCATAATGTCCTCAAGGTCTAGCCATATTGTCATCTAACCAAGTTTTTAAAATGCTGTTTTCTTGTCGTACATTTCTTGCTGCGTTAGAACCTTGGAACATATTCTCAGTCTTCATTTTTGCTATTTCCAAACAGGTGGCCATCAGCAGTCTCCATATGGGAAAAGCACCCATCTTAGTCGGTAGGCAAAGGGGAGATTAAACCAGCACTTGCTGACCACCCACCCAGTCCATGTCAGAAGCTGTTCGACAGGCTTTACACTTCCCTATTCCCTTTGACCCCCGCGACATGAGTGGCACCCCTGAATAGGCATCACAACTGTTTATACATTTTAAGATGAGAAGTCATGAAATTCGTCCAGGCCAGTAGCCAAGGCCTGTGCTGCTGTCAGCAGCCCATGCTGGCCCGCCCAGTGTAAGGCATATTTCTAAGAAGCTCACTCTGGGTACCCCAACGTCATTTAAATGGCCCTGTGGCTAAGAAATAACTCCTTTGCACTCTACAACTGCAGCAGAAAACACCCCACTCATCAGAAGACTCAACTCCCTTCTAAACTATAGTTAATAGTGTTGACTTTCTCCCTAAGATAAATCTAGACTGAGGAAAAGAAACTTGCCTGTCACCATCTTTATTGACTGCCTTTTCTAGCCACAGACCTTGCTTTTACCTTGCATTACCTTTTGTGGTCTTTTATTACTGTTTAACTATAACAGAGACATTTAGACTATATCAAATATAAAATCAAGCACTCCTGCAGAGTAATAAATATCAGAGATGTTTAATGAAATTCAAGAGAATGAAACAATATCAAATCCATGCATTCTGACTGACACAAAGGTTTAGGGCTCTCGAGGAAGATATGGGTAATGCACAAGGCGTACCCATGGGACTGATAATTACATTCGAATTGCTGAAGTTTTGGCTCTTTTGAGCTGACACTTGTTACCTATGAAAATGATAAAGTATTAAGATCTAAATAAAGCGAAAGTTTGGTTAAAAAAAAAGAGAGAACTGGCTGCACATATTTTAAGGGAAACACAGAGACAGTCAACTATGTTTTCTCATCTTTCAAGAAAAGCTGGACTCAAACAAAACACTTTTCCCAAAACAATAACCAGTGATGAGCCATTGTGCTTCTACTATGATGAGAAAAAATTGTCAAAATCTTCAACAAAAGCTCAACCCCAAGAAAACGCACATCACGCTCTTGAGCCAAGCTGACACTGATTTGTTTCACGGGTGCTCACAGCACCGCCATTGCAAGAATGCATTGGTCAAAAAAGGTCAAAAAGAAAAACAGAATCGTATCTAAAGCTTAAATAATAAAGAGAGGTCAATAAATATGAGCTATGCTCTAAGAGCTTTGCAGATGTATTTCAGTACAGCCTCACCCTATCCTGGAGTGGAATGCAGGCTTCTGGAGGGAAGGTCCCACATCTACTGTATCCCCACTGGGTGCCAGGGCCTAGTGCAGAGTCCTGCACATAGCTGGTGCTGAAGAGAAATTAGCAGAGTGACTGAACTTGGAAAGAAAAGAAAATTAAAAAGCTGAGACTATTACCAGCTACTTCATACAGATAAGGAAATGGAAGCTTGAAAGGTTACTGATTTGCCCAAGGTTATTCATGCAGTAAAAGGTGGAACTGGGATTCCAACCCAGGGCAGCAATACTCCATCCTAAGCTCTAAGCCCCTAGGTCAAACCAAGATACTTCATCCTCAGTCATGTGAAATGAGTGAATGTGGGGAACTACGCAGTTTCTACAAATACCTCCCACAATGTATACCCTACCACAGGATCTGTTTTTTACCTAAAAGTCTGGTATACCCTTGAAAGATTAAGACAGTCACCCACCACTGAGAACATGCAAAAGACTGTGCTGGGAGTTTGGAGAATGGTTCCAGGGGAAGGGCTTCCACTGTGTTCCGGACCACAGGAGAACCAGAACGATGGCTGGGTGGCTTCTCCAAGTGCCCCTGAAGGGTTTCATCACTCGCACGGCATCAGCTTGATGGTCACATTCAGTCTCACTCTTCCGTACCGTAAAACTTGGGACCTTTCAGGTTGTTAAACGTTGTTCAACATTGAGAGAAAGAAGGTCCAATTCTAATGAAGATGCTATCTTAATAGAACACACTGTTAACCATCACAAAACGGCAAGCATCATAATGTTTGCCTTACTTAAAAAAAATTAGTTACAAAAATATAAAAATAAACATTCTAGAACACTAAAAAGTAATATGGAGACATTTCAGGAAAATAATAGGCCATTTTATAATTCAATTCCAGGAGCTTGGCATGTGAAAGGTTAACTTATTCAGGTGTTGAATTGAGACCAAAAAAAAGCATTTGATAGAGAACTGGCCAGCATAACTCTTTAGTCATGACCACTAGAGTCAAAGGCTGGAGTTATATTCTAAACCTTAATTTAGAAGTAAGCATTAAAATGAAGGTTTCTTTAAAATTCTCCAATAATTTTCACTTTAAAAGTACCAAATTGGCCTATAAAAAGCTCACACTAATTATTCCAAAGCAATCAACTTCTTAAAACCCCTTTATTTCACAATTAGGCTAACATCCCATTAATTTGGGACACTTACCAATGTATTTATTCTTTGCTCATTACCTATGTGCACATTAAGAGTGCACCAATAACACAATACAGGCATTAATATGTAAAACATCAACAAAAGCCATCTGGAAAGCTAATGAATAATCAAGGGATTTCAAATTAAACTACAGAATTTTCCCTTAGAATCTCTAGGACAACACTGTCAAGTTCAATCTACTCACTCCGCCTCCAGAATCAATTTTTCAAACCTTATGACAGGTCTAATCGCTTCCACCTGTGTCTCCAGCTTGACTCTTGACTGGCATGCTACCAGCCAGGGTGGAAATGTAGACAAAGACCCCTATTAGGATCCGGCTGTTTCTCTACTGTGAGGTCACTCAGCCATTAAATTAGTTCCAGTCCAATTTCTGTCCTCTCAGGCCTCAACTTCTGGGGAGGAGGGTGCGCAGTAGAGCGAGTTAGGGGAGCAGAATCAGAAGGGAAGAAAGGCAGAAAGAGATGTTTGGGACTGACTAGACACGTATGCATAGAGGTGAAAACCTGGGACTGGCCCCAAATTGTGAAACAAAAATACCGTCTTTCTTAAATGATGCTGGCTATTCTCCCCAGTGCAATTTCCCCCTAATATATTTTTAATGACTTTATGGGATTGGTTTCCATTTCTTTCCCTTTGCTTGTAGAAAGTCAACTGTTTCCAAAGCAAGTTTTCCTCAACTAACATGAAGCTAGTTCACAAAACCATTTCAGCCCTCTAAAGGCACTGGAGGCTACTGAGAGCCAGAAAGGCTTGGCGGGGTATAGGATTCTGACTCCAGGATCATTTGATCAAAGGGCCTGGGGTGTGTCTAGCGCCCAGGTCTCACAGTTAAGAAAAGCAAGGCCCAGGAGGGTGAGACTGTCAAGGTTACATAGATAGTTGGTGATAAAGTCTTAAGTTCCAGCATTTCCCTACCAGACTGTGAGCTTTAGGCATTAGGGACAATGCCTGACACAGTAACTGCTCCCAAAACTTCACTGATCAGTCTACTTCTCTCCCAGCATCGTGTTATCTGCTGCGCCTACTTCTCTCTTTCTGCCCGAACTACCAGGCTCAGACCAAGGGTGCAGAGATCTGTATGAACTCACTGTGCACTGGGATCTGCATCTTCCAATGCACTGTGAGGCAAGGACAGTACACTCCCCATCATTCTCTCTCCAGTGCCTAACACAGTGCCTGGCGTACGGCAGGCACTCCGTAAATGCTTATTCCATGTATGATGAAGGCAAACTTAAGCCTGAAAAATCAAAGGACTTAAAACAATGGTTAGAAGATAAACTTCCGTAATAAAGGAATCTAAGTTACTCTTTACAAATAAAAAGTAGCCCATCCGTGGCCAGTTTAGTCGGGACGTACAAGTATGCAAAGGGAATCAGTATAAACAAGTGTGTGTTCATCTGGCTCACCACACACTGTGGCTTCACACGTAAGTCGTTTCCATACCCAACAGAGGCTTGGTGCAAGTCGTCAAAAAAGATACTATCAGGCTTCCCTGGTGGCGCAGTGGTTGAGAGTCCGCCTGCCAATGCAGGGGACGTGGGTTCGTGCCCCGGTCTGGGAAGACCCCACATGCCGCGGAGCGGCTGGGCCCGTGAGCCATGGCCGCTGAGCCTGCGCATCCGGAGCCTGTGCTCCGCAACGGGAGAGGCCACAACAGTGAGAGGCCCGTATACCGAGAAAAAAAAAAGATACTATCAGTCAAATAAAAGACGATTCCACAACTGTCACAATGACTCAGTTACCCTAAACCCAGTGCTCCAAGGTCTAGCTTTCCCCCTTCCCGCCTTCCCCACAGATGAGGGCCAATCATCACTCATCAGGAGATTGAACAAGATGTGCAGCACTCCTGACCAAACCAGGGCAGAGGGGGCACCTGGAGGTGCTTGTCCAGGAGTGACGAGGGATGAGCAGTGGCCCATCCACACCCCCTTGTCTGGAAGGCCCCACCAACAACAGCTCACAGTTTCAAATGGCTTCCTGGGTCTGTAGCTATAGGACTGACCATGGAACACAGTAAAGTTCACTGGTCCAGACAGTGTACTAAACCCATACCCCTGGGTCTCTACCAACCAGCTGAGCTAACTGGTCAGAGGGAAACCTACCAGGAAATAACACAGGAGGAAAAAAAAGAAAGACCGCCTAAGTCAATCAAAACCAGCATTTCATCCAAAAGGTGTTACCCTGACAACAGAGTAGAAAATGCATTTCATGGTCAGAAATATGTGTCAGAAAAAAGGACTGGGATGCGGGATACAGGGTAAAATTACCTCTTCCAACCAGACTTGGTTGGGTGGCACAGCCAAGTCAGACTATCGAGGAAACATCACTCATTCACATGGTTTTCGCTCTTTATTTTTGGAGGAGGAGTCCACAGTACCTTGACGTAATCGGCAAGCAACTCCCGTACTTCCCTCCGCCACTCCTCCCCACCAGAGCTCTTTCCCCTCCACAGAACCACTAATATAGCTTTAAAATTCACAGGGTGGGGCAGGAGGTGATGGTAGTGGTGGTTCACGGCTTCAAGACCAGCGCGCTCCCTCATCCAGAGATCAAATGAAAGCTTTCAGTGCCACCTCAGTGCCACAGGAGTTTAAGCTGGGTTTGTGGTCAAAGAAGAAAATATATCCTCCAGTAATCTGTTAAAAGAAAAATTTCCAAATCCTCCTGGATTTATAATAACACAAGAAAAATACCTGTAATGGCACTGAACAAGCAGTGAAATAAAACCAGAGTTACCTGTCAAATAATTATTTCCACCTATGATTTTAAATTTTGCAAGCATTGGGGCCATCATAATGTATATGCTACCTAAAGGCCTCCTGCTATTTTTTTAGGAGTCCAACACACAGAAAGTACATGCTTGTTTCAAAGACTTCTAAGCGTCCTCTACTACCTACCTCCTCTCCTCCTTGGTAACAGAACCCTAATATCCAGTGGATTCATGGGTGCCAAGCATAAAGACCACAGTTATTTCTCAGCCTTCTTTGTAGGTTAATATGGTCATGTGACTAGGTTCTAGCCCTGGGATAGAAACAAAAATATCATGAGCAACTTCTGAAAGAGTCCATAAAGAATGGGGGTGGGTTTCCCTGGTGGCAAAGTGGTTAAGAATCTGCCTGCCAATGCAGGGGACACGGGTTCGAGCCCTGGTCCGGGAAGATCCCACATGCGGCGGAGCAACTAAGCCCGTGCGCCACAACTACTGAGCCTGTGCTCTAGAGCCCACGAGCCACAACTACTGAGCCTGCGTGCCACAACTACTGAAGCCCGTGCCTAGAGCCCGTGCTCCACAACAAGAGAAGCCACTGCAGTGAGAAGCCAGCGCTCCACAACGAAGAGTAGCCTGCGCTGGCCACAACTAGAGAAAGCCCATGTGCAGCAACGAAGACCCAATGTGGCCAAAAATAAATAAATTTTTAAAAAATATTAAAAAAAAAAAGAATGGGGGCACACGCTACTATCCCCTCTCCTTCTGCTTACCGGCTACAATGAGAGGGAATATAAATGAGTGGGTCGCCTCTTGGACCACTTGCTGAGGGTGACAGAGCAACTCAACGGGTCCTGGACACTGTGAGCCACACTCGGCCCTAGGCTGTCCATCTCAGTCCATCTCATATACAGTAAAAAACTTCAATCCTATTTAAGCCACTTTAATTGGGGGGGATCACTGTCTCACACAGCTGAACCTAACCCCAACTGACCTAGAAATTGGTACCTGGATGGGATGTGCTAGGGCTTAGATCTTGTGCTCATCACAAGAAACAGGCCTAACAATGCAGAGGGGATCTGGGCGGGGGCAGCTGGCAAGGACATGGGTCTCACAGGTTCACCGCTAATGAACACTGTCATGCAGCAGCAAAGCATTCAATCGAGGCCTGGCCTTTGGTAGCTTGGGAGGTAGAGCACACGTCTGTTAGAAGCTGTATCATTATAGGGAAAAGCTCTGAAAATAAAATGTCAGTGTTTGTCAGAAACAGGAACAATTCCACATACAATAAATGCTGTTACCTAGCATTCTACACACTGGTGTGATGTATGAAATTAGTCGATACATATAAAGTACACAAAAGCAGTGTATGGAAGATAAAAGCTTTTAATACCTATTAACTACTATTATTGTTGTTATAACCACAACAATATACTGTTTCCATAAGAGTAGCTCATTTATAGGATCAAATATAACGTTAGCTGTAGAAATGTCTTCACTCTTCCTCTTAGAAAGTAATAATCAATATGTTTCATTTACCTATCTCATGACCCCTTTGTGGATAATTCTGGGAGCTTTTTGACACCAAGGTGACCTCTTCAAGTTCCTTGTAAAAAAGGCTACAGCCGCCCAGGAACCTCTCACCAGCCTCGCTGACTCAGTAGGCTGCAGTGAGTACCTTTCTCTTAGTGTTAGGAAGGAACCCACATGTGCAGTGGAAGAGGACATCTATGATAAGTCATGGTGAAAGGCAACTGCTTATTCAACATCTGCTCTGTGCGAAGCAGAGCTTCATCAGTAATCATCAAAGCCATTTTACCATCCACACTCTGGAGACTAGACAAGAAAAGAAACAAAGATTCCTAAATGCTCTTTGGAAAAGCTGAAATGTTTCTCTTTTGTAAAAATAACAAGCTTTAACCCTACAGGAGTTTCCCGACTCCACTATTGTCGAGCTCAAGCACACTTTTACAGACCCAAGTTGCTTAAGGTGGAATTTTCATTTTTCAAAAAAAGTTCAATATCAAAACTGAACTTACAGATATTCAAGCGTAATAAAACTTATTTACACGGCATTTCTTTTCCATCCTACAACACAGCCTCACCAGGGTATAAGGAAACCCAACCATATGATTACACAGGAGCCTCGGTCTACCCACCCTAGCAAGGCACTCACAGCCCTCTTGGTAATACACTGCCCAAACTCAACAGCGATAATCTCAAAGTTTCAAGATTTCCCCAACACAAAATATTCTTCACTGTTGTCCACAAAAACAGCCAAAATGGTCTGGAAGTGCCAACGTTTTTCCATCTGAATTTCACCCCCCAAAACCTTTTGTTAAATACTGTGTCTCATTTTTGATTTGGAAAATATGATTATAATGGGTCACCTTTTTGATATAATATAGTTCACTGCAGTAACAAATGATTATCACAGAATTTGTACAAGCAAGTAATAACTGCTCCATACAAATACAGGTGTTTTCTTCTCTACAGGGATTCAAGGGATTGGCAGGGGGAGGGGAGTAGAGGCAGGAGAGGATGGGAACACTGAAAAAAAAAAAAAAGTACCTATGACAACATGAAACAACTCGGGCAACAAGAACTGTTCATTACCATTGCTCACATTCCCCTTCTTACTTCACCTCCTCACTCTGCTAATTCCCCCATAATATTAATGCTTTTGCTACATCCTATACGTACACTAAAATTGCCATTTCCATGACTGTGAGTATGACAGTCATGAAATCCTAAAATGATCTCATCAGTTTATATCAACATACTAGCAAATCCAGAAATTATTGTTAAGAAGAAAAGCCAAAATACTTCCACACGTTCCATATGTTGAACTACGTATCTGTCTAATTGTGCAGTCCCGCAGGTGAAAGTGTCTAGAAACTAAATGGGGGGCTGGGGGGTGGAGTCTTACATTCCTTAAATATTAGTCCCATGTTGAAGGAAGATGCTTTTCTTAGTCACTCCCTCTATAACCCTCCTTTTTAAACTATCTATCTCAACATAAGAGTATTACCTAATACTGACTAATTTGGAGTTTAAAAATTCCTTTCATCTGTTTTCCATTTTTAAACCTTTAATCAAAGTCCATGAAACAGAAGGAATAAAAAGGAAAAGTTGCAATAAGAGTAAACCTTGAACATCCAAATGGGATTACAGAGTGCTTTAAAAATGCATTGGATAGGAACATACCAAAACAGGTTTTCAAAGTACAAAGCTCTAATTTATTTAATTTAACACAGCTTACATGTCATTCAAATTTGCTATTCTAATGCTCCTGCAAAACATCTTAAACTGGTTATAACATCTTAACACTGATTATAACAACACAAATGTAAAGCGGTAACATGAACACCCGTGCCACCTGCTAAACATCTTTTTTCCTAATGTTCTTTTTTCCAAAGACATTCTGAAAGGCCAGATTAAAGGAAGAGAGTCACAAGGCACAAAAATCCCCCATTCTTTAAAACACAAATCTTTGACCAAAGAACTTTAATTTCTTTTCCTACATTTTAACTCCTCTAGGACAGGGTACTCCCATCTTGCTAGCGCTTTATTAAGAGTTATCGTTCTAAATCTCTATCCCTCTCACCCAGCACTGGTTAGAGAGAACGAGCAACATAACTGGATTCCTCCAAGCAGGTAGAGAAGCCAGCCTGGCCAGAACTTACCCGTCCAGAAGACTCATTGTGGTGGTTGTCACTTCAGCAAACAGAATTACTTTTCCAAGTTTCTTTGTCTGCAAATTTTGTTGGTAGATCTCAAAGTTAAAATTTTCTGATGAGAAGGTCTCTATGTCAGTCACCACAGGTATAGCAGATGGGGTGATTTCTATTTCAGACGTGTAGGATGAAACGAATTTAAGGGAGAGCTTGCTGGATTTTATTACTCCTTCAGCATCCACATGTTTCCCCAGCCACTGCATAAGAGGATCCCGGATTTCCTGTGTCGTAAAGAAAGAAATGGAAAGGTCGTAATTTGGCATTATGTTAGATGATGGTAGCTTTTCCTTAAAATGCCATTTTGGTAATATAAGAACGTCCTAATTCATGACCAATAAAAGCTAGATTAACATAGTCTGAACATATAAACTATTAGACAATAGACAATAAGTAACTAAATATACCTATATTATAAAAATAAACTATTCAGAAACCAAGATCCAGGGAAATAAGTACATTTCTATCCTACACTAACTATATCCTAAATTCTCAAAAGTCCTCTCCAGTTCTAGAGTTCATTAGTGATTCTCTAGTCCTCTATGAATTTTACAGAAAATTTATAACTTTATATTTCCACCCTCAAGGAAATTCATTATCTCATCTGGGGAAATAAAAACCTAGGTGAAAAGTCACAGAAGACAAAGTACTAAGATACTAGAGAATTCGCTCTCAGCCTCTGCAGGACCTCCACCTCCTCTCATAGACAAGTTGACCATCCCCAGCCACTGACGGGTTACCAACAGTGAAAGGAACGGGGTACCCAAAGAGGCTTTTCTCTTTGCCTCCCCAAGCAGGGGAGGGCAGAACTACAGGAGATATTATCTAACCTAGTACAGAGCTCTCTACCCACCCTCCCAAGAGGCTGCAACTTCCTCTTGGACCCTGAAAGCCCCAGGGGCCTCCTCCTGGGGTGGAGCATCAGGGGGTTGGGGGGAGTCAGCATCCTGAGAGGCCAGCGCAAAACATACTAAAATCTGTCGGTCACAGTAAATGCTGATCTGGACTCCTGGGCCACCTTCATGCAAATGCCAGGCACTTCCAAAGAGGAGATGAGTCCTTCTGTTAATATCAGGGGTCTGTCCCAAAGCTCCACGTGCCTAAGAGAAGCAGCTTCAAAGATGAAATGTCATTTAGCTAAATTCTATTAATGAAGCTTTAAAACTCACTTCCAATTTGCAGAAAATACAGAGGTTAGAGGAACAAGTTAAATGGCTTCAAAGGAAGTGATGAGAAGAAACCCAGAGGGTGAGACATATTACAGCACAAGAATCTTCAAGTGTGTGTGTGTGTGTGCACGTACACACACGCACGTGCTGGCGCAGAGTGTCCAGGCAGTCCTGGGAGTCCACTTCTGCAGGCAGCAAGAAGGCAGAAGAGGATGACAGGGCAGTAAAAAGAGGACTGAGAAGTAACCAACAGCCTGTCTGGGGAGGGAGAGAAACTGTAGACCCCGAGGACAAAACACTGCCAAGGAATTTCCTCTAAAGGAAAAAGAAGAATGGGACAGTGGCTACAGGGAGGAATGAAGTCAAAACAGGTTTTGTTTGGTTATTAAACGAGAGAAATAACAGCATGATTTTTTTTTAATGACAATGTGAGTGGTCCTATGGAGAAAAGAAAACAGGTAAACAGGTTTTCCTTGAAAGCAGAGCCCTTTATCCATTGGGATGGACAGGATTCACATCACCTCTGGGGACACCAGCCCAGCTTCCCCACTGGATCGCAGCCCTCCTCACCCCTTGCTGGCTACACAGCCAGCCCTGGGAATTGATCTACACTGCCACCACCCTGCTCCAAAGCCACCCACAGTTGGGAGTCCTGGCGCTGGGTGCTGGTGATATCATCTTCTGATTCCTTCTATCTTCTCTATAAATAGGAAGAAAGAGGCTCAGCCAAGAGTGAAAAGGAGGAAGGAGGTGCTGGAGGTTTGAGAAAGGAGAGTGAGAAAATGCAGGAAGCAGGGAAGATCGTATGCGCAACCAGAAGCATTCAAGGTCCATCTAAGGTTAGTGCTTCTGAATTCAGAGTGAGCAGTCGGCATGATTTTCTTCTTTTCTGTAGCCACACACAGCTACATGCTATACGAGACAGGCACAGGGGTGATCCTGCTTGAACGAGCACCAGATAAGTCATTGGAGAGGTCAAGCTGAAGTGAGCCACCAGGAGTTACAGCACTAACTTTCCATCCTTGCACAAAGAACAAAGAAAAATTTTAAATGGAATATTCCCTGTTCACCATTAATTCTTTAATATACACTCTACTGGAGTAAGAATAAAAATGAATAAATTATAAAAGTAACCCCCTATTATGTGCTGAATGTTTGTATCCCAAAAATTCATATGTTGAAATTCTAATTAATCCCCAAGGTGATGGTATTTTGAAGTGGGGCCTTTGGGTATGATTAAGTCATGAGGGTGGAACCCTCATGAATGGGATAGTACCTTTAAAAAACCAATCCCAGGGGGCTTCCCTGGTGGCGCAGTGGTTGAGAGTCCGCCTGCCGATGCAGGGGACACGGGTTCGTGCCCCAGTCCGGGAGGATCCCACATGCCGCGGAGTGGCTGGGCCCGTGAGCCATGGCCACTGAGCCTGCGCGTCCGGAGCCTGTGCTCCGCAACGAGAGAGGCCATAACAGTGAGAAGCCCGCGTACCGCAAAAAAAATAAATAAATAAAAATAAAATAAAATAAAAACCAATCCCAGGACTTCCCTGGTGGCGCAGTGGTTAAGAATCCGCCTGCCAATGCAGGGGACACACGTTCAAGCCCTGGCCCGGGAAGATCCCACATACCGCGGAACAACTAAACCCGTGTGCCACAACTACTGGGCCTGCGCTCTGGAGCCCGCGAGCCACAACTACTGAAGCCCGGGCACCTAGAGCCCGTGCTCCACAACAGGAGAAGCCATTGCAATGAGAAGCCCACACGCCGCAACGAAGAGTAGCCCCCGCTCACCGAAACTAGAGAAAGCCCGCATGCAGCAACGAAGACCCAATGCAGCCATAAAGAAATAAATTTATGTTTTTGAAAAAAAGGCAATCCCAGAGACACCCTCTCCACCAAGTGAGGACATAGCAAAAAGATGTTTGCCTGCAACCTGGGAGAGGGCCCTCACCAGAGCAACCAGGCTGGCACACTGATCTCAGACCTCCAGCCACCAAAAGTATGAAAAATAAGTGTCTGTTGTTTAGAAGCTGCCCAGTCTACGCTATCTTGTTTTAGCAGCCTGTATTGACTAAGACACCCCCAAACCTCAAACCTGGCCATTAGTTATAACCAACTTTGCTCCTTAAACTTTAGTCAATGCCCTTAAAGTATAAAGCGAACAAATCCAAATTTCCTTCATCACATTCCCCACAACAGCTGGATTTCACAAGGGCACTGCACAGGCTAAAGATACATCAGTGAATAGGTTAAATCATACAAGAAGAGAGGGAAATAATCTGAACAATAAACACTTCTTAACTAACTTCAGTTTTCATTAACTCATTAACTGTTTCATTAACAGTTTTCATTAACATTAAAGCAAGAGTTAAACAGTCATTCAGCAGGCGTAGGCAATGTGAATCCCCCATTCAAAGTCTGTGAAAATCAAGATAAAACCAAAAAGAAACAGCTAGCACCAGGTAGACCTTTCAGACAGGAATAAAGCAGGGAATTTCCTATGGAGCAAATTATCCAACTGGCCATCTATATATCATTCATCTAATAAATTGTTTGTTTTTGAAAGCAACTCTTAGAGATGCACAAATATGCAAAATAAATTAAAATTGATGTAAGCAAGGTATATGAGGGTTTTTTTTTAATACTTCTTTCATATAATCTTTCAGGACTTAATCAGAGCCAAGTAAGTTATTCAGAAAAAAGAGAATCTAAAAAGATATAAAACAAGGCATGGAACTTATTAGGAAATATAACTGTATACCGCCTATAATTCTCCTAAATATTTATATTCACAGTAGTCAAATGCAACTGTAAGCAGTCAAGTAAAACCGAGTACACATGGGTCGCCCATCCCCATTATCCCTAGACAGGAGAATAAAACTCTGGTCACAAGAAGTATCAAAATTACGACCTGTTTGATGCAAATCTGCCTGGTATGTCCTCTCAAATGGACTTAAGTTACAATGATGACTTCAGAGCTACAGAATTAGCTGCTATCATAAAAGTAAAAGGAATTAATTCATGATTCTTGGTTTTAACTCTACCAGTGACCACTAAGGCGGTGTAGAAATGCTATTGAAGAAAAAATTTGGAGCATATATATCAAGGTAAATGGGTTGGCATAAGTAGTATTACCAACCCCCTACTCCCAAGTCTACCTAACTCTATAAACACAACTATCGGAGCATGCAAAAATGTCACTGCTTTAGGGAAGATTTCTCCGACCCACAGCCTGTCCCAGTCTAAGTTAGGACTCTCTTTCATAAACTTAGTGACTTTATAGCACTTTTCAAATTGTAATTCCATAGTCTGTATAATCATTTACTCAATGTCCCACTGTCTTGCTAGAATGTAAGCTCCATAAAGACAGCAAATGCATGTTTCTGTCTGGCTCACACTGTATCCATGGCACCTGGTACCAAGTCTGGCAAATGCTGCATGCTTAATGAGCATTCATCATATAAATGCATATTAAATTCCTTACCAAACACATCCCACAAGTAAGAAACATAAATAGGTATAAAGAGGGAAAACCCAGAAAAGGCAATGCTAAGAGATGGCCTTGAAATGGATACACAGCATCAAAAAGAAATATGAAATCGTTGAAGTCAAATCAGTCCTGTTGAAAATAAAACAACTGCTATCAAATTCCACTCCAATGAAATTCATTAAAACCTTCTAATTAATGTTATTTTTTTAACATTTGAACTTCAAGAATTTAGTATTTACCTTTCTCTAAGATTTCAGGCTAATTAAATACAATTTAGGTGGAACCAAAAACAACATTTTATAGTCACATAAATGTTGGCCCCTTTGAACCAGCCACAGCACTAGGGAAACACTAGCTATTCTCAAGGAAAGTGAATGTGCCTTTGTTTCCTATTGGGACATGTTGCACACAACATGAAAACTCCAAGGAATCCACCAAAAAAGTACTAGAACTAGTACTTTTAGCAAGGTTGCAAAATACAAGGTCAATATACAAAAACTGGGTTTATTTCTAGCCATGAATATCTGGAGTCTGAATTTTTTTAAATACCATTTTCAATGGCATCAATAGATCTGAAACATTTAGGAATAAATTAAAGAAAGTATGTGCCAGAACTGTACACTGAAAACTACAAACACTACTGAATTTAAAATTAAAGAAGTCCTAAATAACTGAAGAGATATACCATGTTCATGGATCAGAACACTCAATATTATTGATGTCAATTCTTCTCCAAATTGATCTATGGAATCGATGCAATTCCAATCAAAATCCTAGCAAGCTCCTTCTAAAACTTACATAGATATAGAATAGGCCTAGAATGACCAAAACAATTTGGGGAAGAAAAAAGTTGGAAGATTTACCTATCTGACTTCAAGATTTATTATAAAGCTGCAGGGATCAAGACAGTATGGTATTTCCTTACAGACAGACATATATTTCTAAAAACAGAACAGAGTCCAGAAATAGTGCCACACATATATGTTCAGTTGATTTTCAACATGGTAATTCACCTGAAAAAAATCATCTTTTCAATACATGGTGCTGAAACAATGGGACACACATATGCAAAAAAACAAAAAAAAACCCAAAACACCTTGACCCTTACATGTATACCAAAAGTAACTTGAAATGAATCACAGACCTAAATGTAAAACTATAAAACTTCTAAAATCAAATACAGGAGAAAAACTTTCTGATCTTAGGATAGGTAAATCTTTTCTCAGATACAACAAAAGAAGCGTGAACCATCAAATTAAAAAAAGTGATAGGGTTTCCCTGGTGGCGCAGTGGTTAAGAATTTGCCTGCCAATGCAGGGGACGCGGGTTCGAGCCCTGGTCTGGGAAGATCCCACATGCCACGGAGCAACTGGGCCCGTGAGCCAAAACTACTGAGCCTGCGCGTTTGGAGCCTGTGCTCTGCAACAAGAGGCCGCGACAGTGAGAGGCCTGGGCACCACGATGAAGAGTGGCCCCCGCTCGCCACAACTAGAGAAAGTCCTCGCACAGAAATGAAGACCCAACACAGCCATAAATAAATAAATAAATAAATAAATTTATTTTTTTTTAAAAAATGATAAGCTGGACATTATAAAAATTAAGAACTCTAAGAACTGCTGCTCTTCAAGGGTTAATGTTAAGGAAAATGAAAAGACAACAAACTGAGAGAAACCATTCTTAATACACATATCTGACAAAGGACTTGTATCCAGAATGAAGAAAAAAAAAACTCTTAAAACGTAATTATAAGAAAACAATTCAACTTAGAACATCAGCAAGAAGATTTGGCCAAATGAAAACATCAGATGGCCAATAAGCACATGAAAAGTGCTCAACATCATTTGTCACCAGGGAAATACAAATGAAAACACACCCGTTAGAATGGTTAAGTTTTTTAATTCTTTTTTTTAAATTAAATTTATTTTTTTATACAGCAGATTCTTATTAGTTATCTATTTTATACATATTGGTGTATATATGTCAATCCCAACCTCCCAATTCATCCCACCCCCACCCTCACCCCCTTCCCCACTTTCCCCCCATACATCCATACGTTTGTTCTCTACATCTGTGTCTCTATTTCTGCCTTGCAAACGGGTTCATCTGTACCATGTTTCTAGATTCCACATATATGCGTTAATATACGATATTAGTTTTTCTCTTTCTGGCTTACTTCACTCTGTATGAGTCTGTCATACAGAGTGAAGTAAGCCAGAAAGAGAAGAACAAATTTCTGAATTCTGACAATATCTAGTGTTGGCAAAGATGTGAAGTAGCTGGAGCTCTCATACATCACTGGTGGGAACATAAAATGGTGCAACGATTCTGGAAAAGTTTGGCAGTTTCTTATCAAATTAAACATCCACTTGCCACATGACCCAGAAATTCTATTCCTAGGTATTTAACCAAGAGAAAAGAAAACACACATCCAAACAAAGATTTACACACGAATGGTCATACAAACTTTACTCATAATATCCAAAAAGTGCAAACAACCCAATGCCCATTAACAGGAGAATAGGTAAGTTATGGCATAGCTACACAATGGAACACTACTTGGCAATAAAAAAGGAATTAACTACCCACATAGGCAACAACATGAATGAATCTCAAAAACACAAGGCTGATTAAAATAAATGTTTTTAAAATTTAATAAATAAAATAAAATTTAAAAAGACAGAAGAGTATGTACTGTATGATTCAATTTAGATGAAGTTCCAGAAAAGACCAACCTAATCTATAATGATAGAATGCAGATCAGTGATTGCCCAAGGATGAGCATGGGGGTGGGAGAGTGGATGAGGACTGAATGAGAAACAGAGTAAGAGAATTTTGTGGGATTCTGCAAATGGTCTCTATCTTGATAGCAACGACGGTTACTCCAGCGTATATGTTTATCAAACCCTACACATAATTAAGTGCATTTTCTTGAATATGTCATCCCAAAGTTGATTTTTTAAAGCAAATAGCAACAATCTTGTGCAACACTAAACAATGACTGAAGTCCAGGAGACTCTATATTCACTAATGTCCAAAAAGAACGCCAGTGTCCCTACTTCTGAAGAAATTAATGCTTAAATTTATATTTAGTGCAAATACACACACAAGTGGCTACTCCATGGTTAGTTAACATGTCATACGGGGAGTGTAGCAGATGTACAGAGATGTACAGTATGCTATGTCCAGTCACATTAGAGCCATTCCACCCCATCACTTGTCTTATCTGCTAAATTTTATCCATCTAAACAAGATTCAATGGGTGAAACATAGCCATACCTCTGATTCAGCATTGGATTCAAAATATTTATTGCCAACTCTGTTTGTGTTTTGGTGCTCCTTTTCCCAAGAAACATCAAATAATTGATCATAACTTTTAAAGGTTTTCTATCTCAGAGACACATTTGCCTCATTGTAAATAATCAGATGAGTGGCGCTTCAGTCATATCATTATAAGTTGCTAGGCAACATTATAAGTTTACAAGTGGGTAAATCAGAAAATGAATCTACAAAGACATAGAATACAAGCTCTTTTTATGGGTGTTTTCATTCTCAGTTAAATATGAGAGGAAACAGAAGTAGAAGAATTTATATGAAAATTTATACCAAAAAAAAAAGTTCTTACTACTGGTATTTTACAAACAAAATATTCACAACCAATTTCACATTCACTCAGTGTCTTCAAGGAAGTGATGAGGGCACATAGCACAGCAGATCTTTACAATCAAAAGATGACACTCCTGAAGGAGCGGGACTGTTTTTGGTCCTGACCTCATTTAAGGCTGGGACTGTTCATGCGGCAGCCTTCAGGGTGAACTTTTATTCTGAGCACCAGAACCAAGCAGAGCAGAGCCTCAGGCAGGGTCTGAGATGAGTGTGTTATGATTGGGTCCCCATGCAGACACTTCTCTTCTCAGTTCCAATGGATCCACTGAAGTCTGATCAACCCTTGCCTAACTTGTCCAGATTCCTCCTTGGATGGTACTGCACCCCAGCCTGGATTCCCAAGGCCCCTGCCTTCCTGCTTCCCCAGATATGCTCAGCCACTGATCCCAAGCACTCTCACCCCGGAATGGATGGACCTAGAGGGGCTTCTAGGTTCAGTGACGACACACTGCTAAAAGCAGTCCATCCCCACAAATATCCAGGTCAACTGTCACCAACAGACACCCAAGGGCCAAAATGAACCCAGAGAAACGTTCTACTTGGCCCACCCATTTTGAACTAGTTGCTAACACTTAAAAATCAGGATATTTCACATCCTGCTTCTTTTGAAGAAACAGAAACTCCTTCCCACATGGCAATAACTGGCTGGGCCAAGAAGCACTACCCTCACTATATGGGGACAGACTCTCCAGCTGGACTCTTGTGTACCACCTCTCTGCTCCTAGGCATCTGGCATTGAGACCACCCACGTTGGCCCCCCCAGCCCCGTATCAAAGTCTGGCACCAAGCCAGCAAGATCTCCCATGGGGCCCTTGATGATGCTTCTTTCCAGTTAGGTCCATATTAATTCATCAGAGTGAGTCTGGTGATGCTGACTCTCAAAAATACAAGGGGTTCGGGCTTCCCCGGTGGCGCAGTGGTTGAGAGTCCGCCTGCCGATGCAGGGGACACGGGTTCATGCCCCGGTCCGGGAAGATCCCACATGCCGCGGAGCGGCTGGGCCCGTGAGCCATGGCCGCTGAGCCTGCGCGTCCGGAGCCTGCGCTCCGCAACGGGAGAGGCCACAACAGTGAGAGGCCCGCGTACCGCAAAAAAAAAAAAAAAAAAAAAAAATACAAGGGGTTCAATTTGGCAGTTCCTCAAAAAAGTTAATTAACATATAACCCAGCGATTCCCTGGTATATACCCAAAAGAGCTGAAAACAGGAACAGATACTTGAACACCAATGTTCAGAACAACACTGTTCACAATAGCCAAGAGCTGGAAATAACCCATGTCAGTCGACAGATGAACGGACAGATGAATGGTTAAACAAAATGTGGTATATATACACAATGGAATATTATTCAAGCATAAAAAGAAATAAAGTTCTGAAAGATGCTATGACAAAAATGAACCTTGAAAACATTATGCCAAGTGAAAGAAGCCAGACTCAAAAGGACAAATATTGTATGATTCCACTTACGTGAAATATCTAGAATAAGTAAATTCACAGAAACAGAAAGTAGAATAGAGGTTACCAGGAGCTGATGAGAGAGAGAATGAGAAGTTATTGATTAACGGGTATAGAGTTTCCGTTCGGGGTGATGAAAAAGTTTTGGAAATAGATAGTGGTGTGGTTGCACAACACTGTGAATGAAATTAATTTCACTTTCAAAAAAGAGGCTCAAAATCTCAAGCTGTTTTCTCCCCAGAGGCTCCCTGCTCTCTCTGCAATCAGTCCACTAGCCCCCTGCCGAATCACCCTGCATACATAGAGGAAGTGGAGGGGCAGCCGGCACATTAACCAGGGGGCCTGACTACGCTTTTCCCAGGATACCTCCGACTTACCTGCGAATCACCAAGGGAAGCTACTAAGGTGACTTCTCACAACAAGACTTTTCCCAAGTGACTTTCCACCTAGACGGACAAACAGCTGGCAATGTCTCTTTTTAAATGATTTTAAGTTGTTTCCATCAGGCACTAGGCTACATCCACGGTATGAAAGCTACCATTTATTGCACACTCACTCCATGTGGAACACTCGTGCTTTAGACCAGGACCCCATCCCTCACACAGCAATTCCACAGAACTATCGTCACCATCTACAGAAGAAGAAACGGAACAAGACAGCGTTAATGATGCCCAAACCACACAGACAGTAAGTTGCAGAGCTGGAATTTGAACCCACGAACCCAAATCTGTCTGGGTCCCAAATCCTTGCTCTAATTCCTATCCCATGGTCCTCAGCAAGAGAAGCTAACCCAAAATGCAGCAACAGAGGAAAAGCCTGTTTACTGTTATCAAAATGCCTAAGGCAACACAAAGAAAGATATAAACTCAATATATAATACGCAACTATGAAATAGTGATAAAAATAGATCCACACGGCTTGCAGCTGGGGTGGGGGTGCAGAAAGAGAGGTAGTGGGCAAAGTTTCTCAACTTTGGTAAGAGAAACTTAAATCTGAAACTGGGGTCTACTACCGTCAACTGTGTTCTACTTAGGCAAGCCCAGACGAAGACATTTTTCACAAATAAGTGATTTTTTATCATTTTAAGTGAGTTACCGTTCACCTCTCTCCGGTTTCAGCCAGAAAGAGATGGCATATTCAAGACTTCAATGGGGGCTTCCCTGGTGGCGCAGTGGTTGAGAGTCGGCCTGTCGATGCAGGGGACACGGGTTCGTGCCCCGGTCCGGGAGGACCCCGCATGCCGCGGAGCGGCTGGGCCCGTGAGCCATGGCCGCTGAGCCTGCGCGTCCGCAGCCTGTGCTCCGCAGCGGGAGAGGCCGCAGCAGTGTAGAGGCCCGCGTACCGCAGCAAAAAAAAAAAAAAAAGACTTCAACGGAAGGGCTACTTAAGGAACTGTGAGCAGAGTTAAGAGAATTAATGAGCAGGGATGGGGAAGCACCTGGACCAGCAACAAGCCTAGAGGAGCAAGAGGACAGAGCTACCCACAGCGGGTGTAAGCAGAGAGGGCGGAGAGGAAATTCGTCCACCTCTCTCACCTCCTGCCAGCGTAACCAGAGCCTGGGAAGCGGCAGAGAATAAGGGCGCAGGGTAAAGTGGACAGTGCCCGACACAACTGCTCAGAGAGGACACAAGGGGAAGGGAGGGTCCCGCTCTGATGTGACTGCCTCTCACATCTCTGCCCTGGGGCACAACCTATGCCCAGCAACAAGATGAACTTCCACACATCCTGATCTTTCATAGTGATCAGACCAAACTTGGAATGGTAACTCCGCAACTCCAAAGGATTTATGACAAAAGGCATCCGATATCTAAACCCCAGGAATGGGAGGATCCCCGCCCACCCCCCACCCCCAGCTGAACTTGTCAGTCATTTCCAGTCCCCAATGCCTGGGACACAATAGGCACTCAATAAATGTCTGTTAAACTGTATTCCTTTTATTATGTAAAGGTTTCCCTCAGGCTCCGGCTTTGATTTACTGCATTTTTTGTTCCCTGCTAACTAGAGAAGACCACAAAAGGCTGGGGTGGACCCGTAAAACAGAGGTAATCCGCTGGGCCAAATGGGCTCATTTTAGAGATGAAATCTATTCTGCAAGGGCGGAGACCAAAAGTAGAGCCATGGCCGGCTCTAAAAGAAAGGGAGGCATTCCGGGTCGGAGCTCAACCACCGCTCCTACTCGAGAGGCGCTAACTTACACTGACGGGGCCTGTGGGTTTGGGTTCAACATCCGTAGAAGTCTCCAGGGCCTTCATTAAGCCTGCCCGTGTAAAACGCCCGCCATTTGTCGGAGGTCAACACAAACAGGCTCCTGCCGGAGCGAGGAGCGTAGGCTGCGAAGCCAAGAAAGCTCTGGGTGGCGAGCGCAGCGCTCCAGTGGGAGCGCTTGCGGGGCAGCCCAGTGCGCCTCGCCCTGAGGGGGCACGTCCTGACTGGCGCACACTCACGCAGGCACGCAAGCACACGCAGGCACGCAAGCACGCATGCGCACGCACAGATGTGACCGTCCGCCATGCTGAGCCAGCAGCAGGCTTGGAGCGCTCAGCTTTTTGTCTTCAGGAGGCCCCACCCATCCTAAACTAAGTACCTGTGTCATCCGCAGCTTGGCCTTGGCCTCTCTGGAGCGTGGGAGCAGGAGACGCCAGCACAGAATCTGGTCAACAGCTCTGCTCCCAACTAGCGGGGAGGCCCTACCAGTTCCTCATTTTTAAAAAAGAGAAAACTGGGACTTCCCTGGTGGCGCAGTGGTTAAGAATCCGCCTGCCAACGCAGGGCACAAGGGTTCAAGCCCAGGTCCAGGAAGATCCCACGTGCCGCGGAGCAGCTAAGCCCGGGCACCACAACTACAGAGCCTGCACTCTAGAACCCACGAGCCACAACTGCTGAAGCCCGTGCGCCTACAGCCCGTGCTCCACAACAATAGAAGCCATTGCAATGAGAAGCCCGTGCACTGCAAGGAAGAGTAGCCCCTGCTCGCCACAACTAGAAAACGCCCGCGCAAAGCAACAAAGACCCAACGCAGCCAAAAATAAATTAATTAAATTAAAAAATAAATAAATAAAATCCGAGAAAACTGCAAATCCCCCTTTCAGCTTTAACATTCAAGATTCGGTGCTTCATCCCAAATGCTAAAATGCTCAGTTAAAACTGTAACCTCATCTCTAGGATTCCAAAATTAAGATATACATGTTACCTGCAAAGAGAGAGGTGGCCAGTACGAGGATTCAGGGAAGGCAGAAAGCTTTCCAATAGTCTAGAGCAGCGACGGTGTCCCCTTGACCTGTCCTACAAGGAGAGGGCAGCTCTGCAAAACTATTCCAACTTCTTTATGAAGCTCCATCTTGTCACTTTTCCTCGGGTACATCAACAGCTGATTCTTTTAAAATGTCTAACATGATGTTTACGAAACCCCGTTATAAAGGGTGACAGCTAGATAAAGGGTGACAGCTAGATTGGACTGGGCAGCCAGTCGAAGCCCCGTGGGCTGTTTACTACTGGCCTGTCCCCTGAGGCCCCTCGGGTCTCCCAGACAGAGGAATGGAGGAAGCGTTTCACAATACTTGAGTGGGAAATGCCAAAATGTTTTTAAGTTTTCGAACAAAACACACTTACTAAACGCCTACTATAGGCAAAATACTGGAAAAGGGATACAAGTATTAACAACATATGTTCCTTGCCTTCAGATGATCTTGTATTACAGTTTAATGGGGTAGGCAGATATTCACATAATACAACAGCATTTGTACACTATTTTACAAAAAAAAAAAATTATTATTATTATTTTTTTGCAGTATGCGAGCCTCTCACTGTTGTGGCCTCTCCCGCTGTGGAGCACAGGCTCCGGACGCGCAGGCCCAGCGGCCATGGCCCACGGGCCCAGCTGCTCCGCGGCATGTGGGATCCTCCCGGACCGGGGCACGAACCCGTGTCCCCGGCATCGGCAGGCAGACTCCCAACCACCGCGCCACCAGGGAAACCCTAAAAAAAAAAAATTTTTTTTAACCTTAATATAAAAGTAATCAGTCAGATCTAAGGTTCCAAGTCACAATACTTGGGTTGGAAAACTGAAAGAAAAATTGTAAATCCTATATACATAACATGGTCATCAGTGGAATTTTCCTAGATCAGGGTTGGTAGAATTCCTTTGTTGGGCATAAAAGATCAACTAGTTGTCCTCATAGCATGTGGCTCTAAGATGTTTTATGTTCTAAAATTTAGGACTTTTAAGATATATTCTAAGAATTTTGTACATGCTGGCCCATGTGAAGATGGAATGTGCCCACAGCCCAGCAGGGTGACAACCAGCTATCCAGAACCATTACAAACCAGTAGGCTACTGGTTTTACTTCAAATAAAGAAAACGAGCCCAGGACCAAGTGGAAACTAGTGCCACTCTCTTGCCAACTCCTAGAAACAAAAATGTGGAAGACTCATACTCTCATAAATAACTTACAGTAAGTTCTGTGCTTTACTTGAAGACAGTAGCATACACATCTTTTGAAAAAAACAAACCCTCTTTATCAAATTGTGGTAAAACGTTAACCAGTGGTGAATCCAGGTGAAGGCTACATGAGAGTTGTGTGCTATTCTTTCACCCTTGCTTAGGTTTTAATTTTTTTTAATAAAAAGTTGAGGAGAAACGAAGGGATTTGCTCCAGAAGCTCTCTAAGGCCTCTGCCAGCTCCAACATTCACTGGATATTTTTGTTCTGCTGTTAATCCTGGAATCATCAAAGATGCAGCCTTTGTTTAAAAAAAAGAAAAGAAAAACCAAATGACTACTACCAAGAATACCTTCTAGCATTCACATCTTAGTTGAATCAGCACAACCCTTCATGCTGCCTGCACTAGGGTAACGAAGGTCATTTCAGGCAAGAACACCACCCTCAAAAACCCGATTTTAATTGTCACAGGCCATGCCTCCAGAGGCCCCGATCTCGAACAGTCCAAACACAGGACATTCTTCCCTGAGCACAAACCCCAGTGCGTTTCATGGAGTTTTTCAGTATACGTGGAATCAGTGTATTAATAACAGCTTATTGGCACTGAATGAAAAACACACAAATCTTAATCTTAGGTCTTGAATCGGGTCCAGGTTCTACGTAATAGCTGGCTGGAAGGGATACAGCCATAAGCAGGCTTGGTAACTGGAGGCTGTGTAGTGAGACCTGAGTTTTGAAACCAGGATTGGTAGCTTAACAAAATTTACTGGTTGTAGAAAAAGTAAACTTGCCTCTAGGGAGGTGAGCTCAGCCGCACCATTCTGACAGCAGCCCCTGGTGGCCAGTTGAGTAAAAAGTGTTGGCTCTGAGGCGGAAAGTTCCGACCTTGCCTTAATGAAGGTTGCTGCAAGCAGACAGGCCATTCTAGGTAACAACTGGGCGGTGATTAGGGAAGCAGCAAAAATCCAAACTAAGGTGCGCCTTTAAGTCACATAAATTGCCAAATCCTTAGGGTACCAGTCACTTGCATTAAGAATAACAACAACAGGGCTTCCCTGGTGGCGCAGTGGTTGAGAGTCTGCCTGCTAGTGCAGGGGACACGGGTTCGAGCCCTGGTCTGGGAGGATCCCACATGCTGCAGAGCAACTAGGCCCGTGAGCCACAATTACTGAGCCTGCACGTCTGGAGCCTATGCTCTGCAACAAGAGAGGCCGAGATGGTGGGAGGCCCGCGCACCACGATGAAGAGTGGCCCCCGCTTGCCGCAACTAGAGAAAACCCTCGCACAGAAACGAAGACCCAACACAGCAAAAAATAAATAAATAAATAAATTCCTACCCCCAACATCTTAAAAAAAAAAAATAACAACAACAAAAAGAAGTAGTCTTTTGAAAGGAGGATAAATATGAAATTTTATTTTAAAAGGCCAAGATAATAACATGAAGCAGATAATACTTACCTTGGTTTGAAAGTTACCTCACTCCTTAATTATGTAGGAAATCTTTAAATATTCCAGGAGCATGGATTCCTACACAACATAAAGCATGTCCTGTCTACTTCCCTACACAGCACCACCCAGTACACACTCATTTCCACATACCCAACGCTGGGAATTCCTACTGTAAGATCAGGAATTGCTCATATGGCAGAAACTTCTAGAAGAGGCTGCTATATTCATTCAGGGAATAAAATAGTCAAGATAGTAAGTGAAGCCTCATTTCCAGTGCCACAGATTCACACCACTTCACTGGCTATAAATAGAAGAATGTTCAGAGGCTGACAGTTGGCTTCAAAGGCAGACAGCCATAGGAAGTAGAAGCCGCAAGCTTCAAGCCGACTTTTTCGTAAGGTGCACTCCGTCCTCAGCCAGGAGAGAACAATCTGGAAACAATCTGCTGGGCAGCTGCTCTCATCAACAAACTGTTTATTGTAAGAAAGTGGCTGGGTCAAAGGCTAAACATCAACCCGAACCGAAAGCATACGAGCAAAAATCAATACCGTCCCTGCTAAAGAAACCCGGGACGTCACAGAAAAGACAGGGCAAGAAACTCAGGTTTAGTCCTGAAAGGGCAGCAAACTCGTATCTCATAAGGGCTGTTTTGCATGTTATTACGAATGGTTATTTGCCACTATTTTCGGAACAGGAGCTAAAATATGGCCTTCAAAACATACAGAAATCAACTTTCAGATCACTTCCCCCAAAAAGTTACAACAGTTTATATCTAGTTGCTTCCTTCTTGCATTTGTTTTGTAAAAGAACCAACAGGCTTAGACACAATGCATGGATAATATAACACATCTTTAAATGTCTATTTAGTCACTGGAACACTGACTAAGAGATTATATGAAGGAAATTGTTTTATTTTAGGTGTAACAGTGAAATCCCACTGCTTATATTTTTAAACAGAGTTCTTATCTCAGAGACACATACTGAAATATTTACAGATGAGAGATCTGATCTGGGATTTGCTTCAGAATAATACAGGAGGAGGCATGGGTAGGAACAGATAAAATGAGATTGACCAGAATGGAAAACTGTGAAGCAGACTGATGAATTCATATGGGGTTCGTTACATTATTTTGTTTACTTTTGTATATTTGAATTTTTCTACAAAATATTTTCTTTTACTTGTATGCACGGTTCAACAGTTGCTACGAAAGAAAAAAATGTTTTCTTAAATATAAGGAAAGTATTAACCTACCAGTACAAATTCATTAATTCTCCATAAGGGTATACATACACCACGGTATTACTAAGTCTCCAGCATGGCTGTTTTCGAGCAATGCCTGAAATAAAGCTGTTAAATTCATTCTGAGTTGACACTGGAGAAATAGAAAGAGATGTTTAGTGTGTCCCCACTGAGTTCATGACCCACCAAGCCAGAATCTGACCAAAACGGTACCACTAGATGGCATTCCACAGTTTAACTGCATTATGGAGTATAAGGACATATATGAACTAGTAAGAAAACCCAACTGACATAAATAACGGGGACCATATTTTGAAAACAGCCAATTTAGCACACAGACTTTGAAAACACAACTTGTTTGTAAATTTGAGGCTCCTATATATTGCATTGTTAGTTCTTAAACTAACAGGAAAATTAATTTGAGAGTCTCAAATACATAAAATAAAGCAGAAGGCAAAACATTCTTTCACTGTGCTTAAATTAACTATGAAAAAGTATCTATCAATGACTTCAGATTGTTCTAGTATAAAGATGAAATGGTAATAATCACAAATTCTTACAAAAGAATGCATTCAAAGGAACTGCTTTAAAAGTTTTAAAAAAACAATTTTTTTTCATATCCAATTGCTTCGCTGGGACCAGCATAAATACTACAGAGCCCCAGAAAGGATGTGAAAGGTCATTTCATCTACCCTCCCCAGACAGAATAGAGGGGGTTTGGTAATGAGAATTCGGTGTCCTTTAAAAAGCCATCTTCTGTGACAAACTCACTTGGCCAGTCTGAGACACCAGACCTAATCCCATCACCAAGAAGGGAAAATACAAAGAGGAGACTCTTCGAAAGTACGGACCTTTGACATTTAAAGCATTTTACGGGCTGAAAAGCCACAGAAAAACTTAAATCATCGCATATCTCAAAGTTGTCTCTGGAAGGCAACAATCTAGAGTAATAACCTAGGCAATTCTGGGCAGAGAGAGCCTGGTCATTCCCCACTCACCACCCCCCCACCTCCACAAAAATGAACCATCATTTTTAAATGTATGAAACCACAATTTGATGTTTTCTTTTAAAAGATGTATTTCCGGGCTTCCTTAGTGGCGCAGTGGTTGCGAGTCCGCCTGCCAATGCAGGGGACACGGGTTCGTGCCCTGGTCTGGGAGGATCCCACATGCCGCAGAGCGGCTGCGCCCGTGAGCCATGGCCGCTGAGCCTGCGCGTCCGGAGCCTGTGCTCCGCAACGGGAGAGGCCACAACAGTGAGAGGCCCGCTTACCACAAAAAAAAAAAAAAAAAAAGATGTATTTCCTTATTTACTGAGATTAAAAACAGGAAGGGGCATTAGTGGTGCTACCGTTCCGTTACTCCCTAGTAAATGCTGTATGTAGGATTCATTTTTTCCTCAAAGACCAGAAAACAAATTGTCAAACACTTTCCTATGGCAAAGAAAAGCAAACCTTTACAAGTATTCTTAGAAGAAAATTCACTTTTAATTTTAATTTTTCAAACTTTTACTTTGCCTGCAGAAGTCAAGTAGATTTAAACTAACAGTTTTTACAGTTCAGGGCTCAGGAAAGACTCGTGGTAAGTGATCCTGACTAATGGCTTGGCAACGTGTCCATTCAGAACTGGGCAATCCTGCTGACTGGTGATGGTGGATGGCACTCCTCCTTTGAAAGAGATTCTATTGGGAATCCGAATTTAAATCTTGGAGGTGCAGGAGCTGACTAACACAATCCTTCTCTTTGCCCATCACCCCTACCTCTCCACGCTTGGACATACACACAGGAGACACAACAAAATGATGTTGTAAATCTCCATGTGTCAATGGGAAAGAACATTTCATTTTTAGCAGAAATGTCTATGTATTATAACCTAAGTCTTCTCTCAACCGCGGGGGTAAATGGGGAAAACACCTCTCCGTCAAGAAAGGTCCTAATTCAGCAATCTTAAAGCGTTTTCTCTTAAAGGTTCAGTGAAAGTAATTCACTATGCTTAAAATTGTAAAGACTTGAATGCCACTAGAAAATCAGTTAACATGAATATTCTAATGACTAAATTATTTTCATTTAAAGCCATGTTCCTCAATTGATCTAATGGGGTTTGATCTCTAGAATTCTCTATGAGGGACAGTATCTCCAACAATTAATAAGAACAAAATTATAGTCTACATGCCAGTATTTCTTCCAATGATTATATTATTAAATATAGTATTAATAAAACAAAGGCTGAAAACACTTTAGGAAAGAAAAATACAAAGCAAGCAGAGTGATCGTGCAGAACTGAAAGTCTTAGAAACATACAAGACCTAGAAAGCTGTGGGTGACACAGCAGTGCCTGGAAAGATGCAGCTACTCACAAGCAGCCACTGAGGGGCCGAAACAGGACCGCAACCAAGTAAGCGATCAGCATTCCCTCCTTATCGCCAAGAGAAAGTGACTGATGGACAGACAGACTAACCTTGGCCGAGCTTTCCTGTTGCCAGCTTGGCCAGAGAAAGGTCGCCCTGTACTGACCCGGCCTCCCTGCTGAGATCCGACACAGAAACACCGCGACGCTGAACCCTTCCCGCTTGGGCAGGGGAAACGGAGGATTAAACACCATTTGGGTCCACAAACTGCATGTCAGTTTTGAAATCCTGAAATACTATAAACATTTTCTCAAACGTTTTCCGCACAACCCTCGGAGCAACATTCTCAGATTATGAGCATGAACGGAAACAAAACGAGTTCCCCGGCTATAATTCACATCCCAGAAAACTGAACTAGAACATTTATCAAACAGGATTCAGGCCTCAGAACCCCACATTCCTGCGCTGACTGTCAGCTCAGCAGCTGGGAGAGCCACAAACCGATGGCTCTGCTGTGACCACGGGCCGCCTTGCCGCCATGCCCATTTCATCCCGGCCTTGGCTCGGACCCTGATCACAAGGGGCCTTTGACTGTGCCCCCAAACCCGGTACCAGTGTGGGCTTATTCCCTGGGATGTAGTTTTTAGACCTGGGAGACCAAAATCTGTTCTAAAGAATGTTGCAAGCCTTCCTAGAGACAGCTTCAATCGACTTCCCCAGGAGGTAACGCCATAATCCATACCCCCTCACACATGGCAGCCATTAGGGAGCTGGTATAGAAGACAAAAAGGATTTGGTCTGGGAGGATTTTTTATTCCAAAAGAGCCTGTTTCCCATCCACAAATCTGTGACTGCATAAGCAGTGGATATAAATAGTCTGAGGAAATAAAACCACCCTCTCTCAACAGGGTACTTCCTATCCCCAGAAGGAAACTGCAGAGAAGATGCTCCCTCCAAGGCGCTACCCCTTCCCCAGGTCAGTCAGCAAGAGCTGCAGCACAGAGAAAACCCAAACCGGGACAACGCCAATTAAAAGCAGAGAGCAACCAAATTTGTATCTGTCTGCATTTCCCCCAGTGCATTAACAGTCTCTGCCTTGATTGTAGCCAGAAGCATTCACCGCAGAGCCACTTTGAAACTTTCTCGTGCAACCAAGATTCAAGTAAAAATACAGCACGTACAGTAGCTGAAAAGCCTCTCCCACCCACAAAAAAAAAAAAAAAAAAAAAAAACAGAATAAAATGAAGGCAGCAAAGGAAAACATTCCAAGTATTATTTCTTTTGCATTTCAACATCAAACTCATCATGTCACCTTTGCCATAGGTATTATGTTTGATAACAGGAAGTCGGTTAAAATGAAGCAAAAATTTCTAGTTTAGGTGAAGGGCAAAGGAAGAAAGAAAGGCGAGAAAGAGGTATATGAAAGACCCTTAAAAGCCTTCATAGCTATAAAAGCTTTTAAATGTTTGCTTTAATCTGCCATCTGCTCTTTAGCTGGTGCCGTATTGTAAAACAGCTGCCCCCGACACCGCGTTAGCCACAAGTCAAAATCTATTCAGGACTGAAGGAACCATTTTCTCCCAACAAGAATTGCTCAGACAGTCTATTAGAGAGACAGATCAGTAAACATCTGGTCTGATGATCCGTAATGCTCTACTAGAATGAACAAAATTTGATAGACTCATAAAGATGGCAGTGATTGGGCTTCTGAGACACGATACACGGAAAGCCTCACAAAGTACATTCACGCCGGTGTTGAAGTATGAGGAAAAGAAGAGGTAAAGCCTTAACTCAGGAACACCCTGGTTTTTGTTAAGAAAGAATTGATGGCTTAATGGAATCCTTTAGAAAACTACAGTCATCTCTCGGTATCCATGGGGGCTCAGTTCCAGGACCCCCCAGGATACTAAAATCTATGTATACTCAAGTCCCTTATATAAAATGGTGTAGTCCAGTAGCTGTACCTGCAAGTTCTGAATCCATCCATGGTTGGTTGAATCCACAGATGAGTAACTCGTGGATACTGAGGCTGATGCTATTAGAAGAATAATGAGGTCTGTGGAGAATAGCCATGTCATGCCAATGGCTAAAGCGAGGCAAGTCCAAAGTCTCTTTTTTTTAACATCTTTATTGGAGTATAATTGCTTTACAATGGTGTGTTAGTTTCTGCTTTATAACAAAGTGAATCAGCTATACATATACATATGTTCCCATATCTCTTCCCTCTTGCATCTCCCTCCCTCCCGCCATCCCTATCCCACCCCTCTAGGTGGTCACAAACCACATAGCTGATCTCCCTGTGCTATGCAGCTACTTCCCACTAGCTATCTATTTTACGTTTGGTAGTGTATATATGTCCATGTCACTCTCTCAGCCCTTACCATAGTGCCTATCCTATTCTATAAATATGTGTTGAACAGTGTGGAGGTATAGGAAGAGATACTCATTTCTGTAGAGACACAGTCTGTTAACCTCTATTTTTTTTCTCTGTCAATTCTTTTATTGACTTTTTTTTTTAGCTCTACAGAGGTATAATTGACATACAGAAAATTGTACACATTTAATGTATAGGCATACCTTGGAGATAGTGTAGGTTTTGTTCTAGACCACTGAAATAAAGTAAATACTGCCATAAAAAAAAAACTTGATTGCTTTTACTTAATTAACTTTGATTTTTCTGTCTCATCTTTTGGTGTCTACCAAGAAGAAAACAATAACAAATCATTTAATAATGCCCCAGCCCTTTCTACTGGGAAATACAACCAGACAGACTTTCTCATATATTGTTTTGAATAATGTGAATCCCCAGTGATTTGTTTTCTCTGAATAGTGTGTTTAAAAGAAGAAAATAACAAACAATGACCTTTGAAAGATGATTTTATTGAGTGGTGGGTGGGAATTGCCAAGAGGAGAAAGGGCATACGTTTGGAAAATCTGTATATTTTAATAAATGACGATGTCAGTTACTGCCTCATATTCTTGCTAAAGAAAAAGACTCTGTTACTTGAAAAACAAAAACTGGATCAGAGCCTACAACCCACAGACAAAAATACTGATGGCTGTATGTAAGTAAGAAAGAAAGTAAATATTCCCTCTTCCTGGGCAAAAAAAAAAAAAAAAAAAAAAAAACCTATTCAGGGCACACCTGGAATTCTGGGTTTCTCTCTAATTTGGATCTCTAAAAACTATGTTTTAAGCTGTATTCTAGAGGAACACTAGAAGTTTCTGCCTCGCTGTACATTCAAGATTCAGAACGAGGATTAAAGGTGGAGGGAGGGGAGATTCCGTGCCAAATAACTATGCCAAAACAAAGGAAAGCAAAGATTTTTTTTCTTAATTGGAGAAGTCTAATTGACTCAGAAAAATACAGGAGACCCTTCACTGCTCCACAATCCAGTTTGCTCCTCTGAGGGGCAAGGACCCCCTCCCTACCCTCCCCGCACTGGCAGGACCACTTGAGACTCAGATGAGATCCTGACACCTGGGAAGGCCCTTGGTTAACTATAGAGCATGTGAGCAAGATGAGAAATCGTCTCTTGTTTTCCAGAAACTTCCACAGCAAGGTCTCACACTTAGCAGGCGCTTGGATGTTTGCTAAATGAAGTGGTCGGCTAGAGAAGGAAGGGTAAGTATCATGTGGTATGACTTCGTCTATGTTTCTTCATAAAGCAGCCAACATCGAAAAAGTAATTCCCTAGGGGGAAGGGACAATCCAGTTTTCGACACATTTGCAAATATCAAAACTATCCTTATCAACAATACCTGTTTGGTTAGTTATCTATTTTATACATATCAGTGTATACATGTCAGTCCCAGTCTCCCAGTTCATCCCACCACCACCCGCCCCCCGCCTTCTAATAAGAACCTGTATATAAAAAAAAATAAAATAAAATAGAATTCAAAAAAGAAAATCCTCCCTGGAAACAAACAAACAAACAAAAAACCTGTTTGGGCAGGGAGGGAAAAGTTTCACAACAAATAATTCGGGGTTGACTCAAAATGAAATGTTGCACCAGGTTTTGTTTTTAAGCATACATGATCCGCCCCACAGTTCCACACCACCAAAATCACACACACGCACAACGTGGTGATTTCTGCCCAGTTTCTTTAATAACAAACCCAGTTGTCACTTCTTATTATCGTTCCATCTTGACCCCGAGGCAAAGGAACCACACACCCTCTGGCAGGATTCCCTGCCTATGTCCTGCTGGCTTCGGATGCTCAGGTCGCCTCCATGCCACTAGCTACGAGCTGTGAGGAACACCCCAAAGAATCCCAGCTTTACTGCTTCAGAAAGAAGCCCGTGTCCCCCAGACCCAAGCGGCGATACCCCAGGATAAGAGGGAAGGCCCAGTCCGTCCGTCCCACCCCCCCACCCCCCCCCACCCCCGCGGCCTCAGCAGAGGGCTGTGCACAGCGGCCCCTCCTCCTGCCCCAGGGGCGTGGAAAGGGACCCGCTGGCAGTGGGTGGGGTGGAGGGATGCCTCAGCTCTGTCCCAGCCTGTCCAAATCCACCAGCTGCCCCTCTCGGCACAAACCCCTGTGACCAGCCTCCTTCTTTCTGCCATTTCCCTGGCTGAGATAAAAATAGCAACAGAGCCCAGAGAAACGGAAACAAGAGGGTGAGTTTCTGGACCAACTGGACTTTAGGTTCTGCCAGGGAAAGAACTGTGGCTTTTCTATAAAATCAGCGTCGCTCACAAACACGCCGGTGTCCCCCGCAGGAAAGGTGTGTCCTTCCTAACTTACGGTCACCACCGATGGTGGGAGGGAGTAGTGGCCGCCCAGCAGTCCCGCTCCACAGACCCTGGGGCCCCTGAGTGGCTCTTGAGTCTCTGGCTCTAGTCACACCTCCGGAAAGGAAGTTATCTGTTTGAAAGCCCTCACCCCGGAGATGTCAGCATACATACATGGTCTCCTTTGACAAACGGTTCAAAATAGTTCGATAGTCAAGAAAGTGCTACATCCAAGCAGGGGTGGGGACGCTAGAATTAGGAACAACCACCAGTAGGCACCTTCCAGCTGCGGGAGCGAATGGACGGCTGAGGCCCTGAGACGCACACAGGCCGACCTGAGGGCTCAAAAGTAAACCTAATAGTCATAGCCAGAGTAAAGCCATTTACTAACAAAGCCAACCCTTTTAGAATAATTAATATAGGTGTCAAATATTAAATAAAATATCAATATCTACACGAGGGTCCTTGCCTTTTAACATTCAAGTTTTGACCATTTATGGGATGCCTTCAAAGTCCAATGACATACAGTAATTTGTTTTTTAATTTTTAATAACTGGTTTTGCTCATTATAAAATTAATACATGTTCATAACAGAGTATTTGGAAAGTACAAAGAAATTTTTAAAATTTAATAAAATCACCATTAAGTCTCCAAGATTTAATGCTATTTTGTTGCTACAAAATAGCAACAAGATTTTATGGTTACGCAAATCAACAAAGGTTACATACACTTCCTTGTGTAAGTTATGCACTTAGCATCCAACTTTTGACGAGACAGATGGACCTGTCCATGGCATCAGAAGGTTTAAAGTGATGCCTCCTGACATCAAACGGGACTCCTGTGAGTGACTGCAGTTTGCTCCCAAATGAATACACTTAGAAGAAAACTGCAGGGGTGAGGTTACATTTCTCAGAGAGCTCATTTCATAAAAAAAAAACAAACAAACATAAATTTGGGGCTTCCCTGGTGGCGCAGTGGTTGAGAGTCCGCCTGCCGATGCAGGGGACACGGGTTCGTGCCCTGGTCCGGGAAGATCCCACATGCCGCGGAGCGGCTGGGCCCGTGAGCCATGGCCGCTGAGCCTGCGCGTCCGGAGCCTGTGCTCCGCAACGGGAGAGGCCACAACAGTGAGAGGCCCGCGTACCGCAAAAAAAAAAACAACAAAAAACATGCATTTTTGAAAGAGCTTAGAAAAAAAATACTGTCACTGTTTTAGTATCTCCTTTTCGTAAATGAGGCTGATGTGTCACCATAGACTGCTGACATTTTGCTGAAACTTGAGCCTGCATCTCACCAAAGGAAACCCAGACCACAGTGGAATAGATAGGAAATCAGATATTCAGAGCTTGTTGAAATATATCCCCCATATATACTGTATTTCCTTCCAGTCTTTTTTCTGTGGACATATGTGTGTGGTGTATGTGTGCTCGTGCATTTTATGGTTTACAACATATCGTAATTTTGTGGAAGCCTGAATTTCAATCCTGCCCCTGGGAGATTCGATTAAATGGGAAGACCTCGGTCAGAGAAGTCCAGCTGGGCCACCCAGCATCTGCACCTCAGTGGAGCCTTGTTTCCCCATGGTGTCATGCATGGTGACACTTATGAAGTCACATGTGACTGGATTTTATAGCGAAATCACATGCTACTGTGGTGCCTGGGTGTCAACGAAGGTCTCAGAAACACACCTCCAGCAAATGCCAAGGGCTGACTGTACTTTGGGTGAATGTTGTTTTTTCTACTTGGATCACATGCTATCTTTTTTCCATTTATATCACTGTAATATGGAAGCACACAGATGCCTCATAAATCTTCTGTGCTATTTGGTATAAAGAGCGAGTCTCCAGGCACCAAACTGTATAAACACAGCTGGTATGCAGTAAAACTATTTAGATAACTAGTGTGTTTATTTTGTTCTTCCACAGTCTATCCTATAATAGTACCTAGTACACAGTAAATGTTTAATGAAAGATGAATATTATTAACTGTGACTATGAAATAATTTCTACAGGCCCAGAAAAAGCGCCACCGATATAATGGAAAATTACTAAATTATACTATGCAAAACTGATGTAGAGAGGAAAAAAAAGCAAATATCTGAAGAGCCACTTTATAGTTCTAGGATATAGTTCTGCATGCTCACCGGGCAGCCTGGCTCAGCAGCGACACCGTGTGGTGAGAGATCTCTGATCCCCAATAGCACAGAGTATTTTACAGGAAGCAAGAAGCAGAGAGCCAGGGAGGTGGATGGACCTAGAATCTGTCACACAGATGAAGTAAGTCAGAAAGAGAAAAACAAATACCATATGCTAACGCATATATATGGAATTTAAAAAAAAAAGGTTCTGAAGAACCTAGGGGCAGGACAGGAATAAAGACACAGACGTAGAGAATGGACTTGAGGACGCGAGGTGGCGGGTCGGGGGGAGGGTAAGCTGGGATGAAATGAGAGTGTCATGGACATATATACACTACCAAACGTCAAATAGATAGCTAGTGGGAAGCAGCCTCATAGCACAGGGAGATCAGCTCGGTGCTTTGTGACCACCTAGAGGGGTGGGATAGGGTGGGAGGGAGGGAGACACAAGAGGGAGGAGATATGGGGATATATGTATATGAATAGCTGATTCACTTTGTTATACAGCAGAAACTAACACACCATTGTCATTATACTCCAATAAAGATGTGAGAAAAAAAAGAAAGAAAAAGAACAGCCAGCACAGGCATCTAATCCAACAGGCAGGTGAGAAACCTAAAGACGGGCCGTATATAACAGGTGACGGGATGCCAGGATCCTCTCCGTGTAACTTAATTCCATGGGGAGCAAGGAGATCGATTAAGAAGGCTCAGAATAGAAAGTACGATCCCATTCCATTCCCAATCTGGCATCCGTATCTATAATACTCAGCCACCAGCACAATGACGGGAAGGTGTTCCGAAATGTCTCGGCATCAGAAAGACGAGGAGGCCTCGCCCGGCTGCCTCCAGAAAGACCAGCACCGTTGGTGAGTAGCCACCTTTACACTTGCACAATAATCCTTCAGAGCACTTGTATTCCAGGAAAACACACTTCTAAAACCCTGAATTCTTACACTTCCTCCTACAGCAGATTCAGGGTCTTCTAAGAGGAGTTCATAAACATTAAGAAATAAGGATATACAGGGGCTTCCCTGGTGGCGCAATGGTTGAGAGTCCGCCTGCCGATGCAGGGGACACGGGTTCGTGCCCTGGTCCGGGAAGACCCCACATGTCGCGGAGCGGCTGGGCCCGTGAGCCATGGCCACTGAGCCTGCACGTCCAGAGCCTGTGCTCCACAACAGGAAAGGCCACAGCAGTGAGAGGCCCGCGTACCGCAAAAAAAAAAAAAAAAAAAAAAGAAAGAAGGATATACATATGTAACAATCATACTTTCATTCATGCACTCAGTTCCTTGGCCTCCCAAAGTAAAGCAGAATTCAGAGAGAAGCAGTTGGGAGGGAAAACAGTCCACAGGATAGATACCTAAGATCAACCAGACCAAGTGGAGGGCCCGCAATGAGACGTGAACATCGCTCAAAATGACACTTTTCCAAAGTGTTTATATAATAAAGGGCTTGGTCGGCTTGGGGTCTGTGTGGCGTGTTTATGTATGTGTATATAGAATAGATATTTGCTTTAATATTGTTCAAGCTTTGCATTCCCATGGTTTGTGAATGGGGGTTACCAATGAATGGGAGAAAATGTATCCTCCCACCCCAGGCAGTTTAAAGAGCCAGAAGGACAAAAATATGAAGCATCTACTGTGTACTGTAACACACAGACACACAATACAAAGCCTTAGCTATTTCAGGTTATGCCCATTCTAAAGGAGATGGGAAAACCTAGAATTCCAAGCCTCTGCTCACAGGACAATAACAAGAGAGCAGGTCACTCTTTCCTCTCCATTGCGACGTCCAAGAGTCAGGAGGCCCCAGTCCCAAGACCAGCATGATGACAAGGACTCACGGGAAAGGTCAGGGAGCACTGGCAGGGGCGAGCCTGGGTCTAGCTCGCTCCCTGACCTCAGAGCAGGCAGGCAGCCCTCACAAGTCCAGCCTCAGCCCTCCACGCTCAGGAAAGGAGGGAGAGAGAAGGTCTAGGAGAGTGACAGCCACCTCCCCTAGGGGCCAGAAACCCTCACCCTAAAGGCTCTGCCCCATCCCTCCAAGGTAGGGCGGGGGGGTCTATAAATGGGTCCTCTTTAAGTGTTGAAGCTCTGAGGACTGGCTTTATTTTGATACTTTTTAATAAATCACAGAACAGAGCTGTTGCTTCTCCTTCTATTAACACATAAAACAGAGATAAATGATGTGGAGCTTTGAGGCCTGAGATGAAGGTGCAAACAAAAGTCATACCATCAATCCCCAAGAACACCCATTAAGAAGAGGGCAGGGCTTCGCTGGTGGCGCAGTGGTTAAGAATCCGCCTGCCAATGCAGGGGACATGGGTTCAAGCCCTGGTCCGGGAAGATCCCACATGCCGCAGAGCAACTAAGCCCGTGTGCCACAACTACTGAGCCTGTGCTCTAGAGTCCACGAGCCACAGCTACTGAGCCCACGTGCCACGACTACTGAAACCCGTGCGCCTAGAGCCCGTGCTCCACAACGAGAGAAGCCACCGCAATGAGAAGCCTGCACACAGCAACGAAGAGTAGCCCCCGCTCGCCGCAACCAGAGAAAAGCCCACGCGCAGCAACGAAGACCCAACACAGCCAAAGATAAAATAAGTAAAATAAAATAAATAAATTTACAAAAAAAAAAAAAAAATTACTTAGTCGTTTTAGACCAGGCACCAGGCCATTATTAGGCACATTATACACTTTTAACTTATTCAATCTCCCAACAACACCAATAACATAATAATAATAATTGCACTAAGGTGTTTAATGGGGTTTTTTGTTTGTTTGTGGCTGTGTTGGGTCTTTGTTGCCGCGCACTGACTTTCTCTAGTTGCGGTGAGCGGGGGATACTCTTTGTTGCGGTGCATGGCCTTCTCATTGCAGTAGCTTCTCCTGTTGCAGAGCACGGGCTCTAGGCGCACGGGCTTCAGTAGTTGTGGCTCACGGGCTCCAGAGCGCAGGCTCAGTAGTTGTGGCGCACGGGCTTAGTTGCTTTGTGGCATGTGGGATCTTCCTGGACTAGGGATTGAACCCGTGTCCCCTGCATTGGCAGGCAGATTCTTAGCCACTGCGCCACCAGGGAAGTCCCTGGACTAAGGTTTAAATAATACAATTTACACAGAACTTCCATATATACAATTTCATCTAGTCCTCAAATAATTCTGTAAGGTTTCCAAATCCTAAATGCTCTCAGATTCTATATGTCTTCCCCCAAGTGAGCACATCCCACCCAGAGAACTCATAGCTCTAGTCTCTTCTGAAAAGTAAGTTTGCTAAGGGACAGAGAATAACCCAAAAGAGAATTCCTCCTCTTTTAAAACGGTTCGGAGAGAGGGTATAATTTGTTCTTTTCCAGGTAAAGCAGGGAAGTTTGGTGCTTAGAGTCACCTGGACTATTAGGTATTTGCTGAAACTATACAGTTACATCACTAAACTCACAAATTTCCCCATTTAGGGGAGACAGAGATAGTCCCACAAAATAATTTACCACAATCAACAAGAAATTGACAGCTTGGCAAAGCAAAAAGATTGAGAAGACACACCTGGAGAATGTGGCAACCTGCCCAACCAGGTAGCAGCCACAGACATCAAATGCAGACAAAAGGCCAGGAAAATTCCTGAATACATAGGATCCCAACTCCATGACATTTTCCCTTTACACAAAAGTAAAAGATATCAACTGAAATCCAGAGCCCCTTCTGCCACAAGATGGCAGACTTCAGCACAAAAGAAACAAAAGTTGTGATTTCCCCGTCCAAAGATTCCCTGAGGAAGGTCCAAATCAAAACAAAGGCTTTTAATCCCAACTGAATAAACTGCGGTTTCCAAATACACTCTTGACACATAGAAGAGTGACCTTTTCCCCCCTCAAGTGGAATGGGCCACATAACTTTAAGACACAACTCCCTCTAAACTCCAATGTTCTTCTCTCCCTCCCTTACATAAAACACCAAAGAAATTAGTTATACTTGGACAACTTTAAGACGGTTTCAAAACCTGAAGTCAAAATAGAAATGGAAAATCAAAACAGAAAACAAAATTGAAACCCACTGCAAGGCAACGACTGAGGGAAGGGTCACCGTTTGGAAGAAGGGCACCTGAGGAGGTCCCTTCCCAGCCGAGCACTCACCTCAGCTGCCGACAGCAAGTAAAGAGGCGTTAAGGCAGGAACGTGTTTTGCATCACAGCTTAGGCCAAGCGTCGTCAGGATCTCCTTAAGGACTTCGTATCTTCTAAAATTGCTTGATTTGAGCAGGTTAAAATCCTCTTGTGTTTGCACTACTGGAGAGCTGGGAGGTAGTTCCAGGTGCACCTGAGGGAAAAAGACACCACGATGTAAATCAGAGGCACTTAGCGACGTAAAGAAAAGCAGTGGCTTTACTACTTGTTCTGAAAACTTGAACATGAATCCTAATTATCAACAGTATATAAACCTGGAACCTGAATATTTGGGAGGGAACAACAAGCAATAAAAAGATTCGAGGGGGGCTTCCCTGGTGGCACAGTGGTTGAGAGTCCACCTGCCGATGCAGGGGACGCGGGTTCGTGCCCCGGTCCGGGAAGATCCCACATGCCGCGGAGCGGCTGGGCCCGTGAGCGGTAGCCGCTGAGCCTGCGCGTCCGGAGCCTGTGCTCCGCAACGGGAGAGGCCACAGCAGTGAGAGGCCTGCGTACCGCAAAAAAAAAAAAGATTCGAGGGAGCCCATTAAATTCGTGGCTGAAAAGATCTGGTGGAAATGACCCCGGATAGTAACTTTCCAGGTCCCGAATTTTATCACTAATCAGTCATGGGACCTTGGGCAAGTCACTTAACTCGGTTAAACGATGACAAACGTTTAGGAACATTGTTGTGCTGAGGACCCAAGTACAGTTGCCGCTGAACTGGGGGAGGCACAGTGGGTCATGCTCGAAGCTTCTATTCCACCTACTGGTCATAACTCCTGGGGACAGGAGTGGCCTTAGTCACCGCTTTAAGAGTGTTTGCAGGAATACACATAGAGGAATGGGGTTTGGCGGACTCGAGAAAGGGCTGCCCCACCTCCCTCCTTCCCCTGATAAGACTTGGAATTTCATGTATTTAGTTCAGGTTTTGTTGTACAGTTAAAATTAAAGTAGTTCTGGGACTTCCCTGGCAGTCCAGTGGTCAAGACTCCACATTTCCACTGCAGGGGGCGTGGGTTCGATCCCTGGTCAGGGAACTGAGATCCCAACATACCAGAACTTCTAGCTGACTCAAACTAGAACCTTCCTATCAATGGTCTGTGTTTTGGTATGAAGGAAGGTACTAGAACTTTTGGCTCTGTTGAGATGAGATTTTAACTGGGCATTAGCGCCTGGAGGATACCAGAATACTCAGTACTCAGAAGGGCAAACTGACCATGTTTTATTTTACTTTGCTTTTGCCAGGGGTCAGCTGTGGGATTCCACTGCCTGCAGAGCACCCGGCTGACATTATAAGAACACTATAATAAAATGAAAAGTATAGTGCTAGGGGCTTCCCCGGTGGTGCAGTGGTTAGGAATCCACCTGCCAATGCAGGGGACAGGGGCTTGAGCCCTGGTCCGGGAAGATCCCACATGCCGCGGAGCAACTAAACCCGTGCGCTACAACTACTGAGCCTGCACTGTAGAGCCCGTGAGCCACAACTACCGAAGCCCGCGCACCTAGAGCCCGTGCTCCACAACAAGAGAAGCCACCGCGATGAGAAGCCCACACACTGCAACGAAGAGTAGCCCCCGCTCGACACAACTAAAGAAAAGCCCGCGCGCAGCACCAAAGACCTAATGCAGCCAACAATAAATAAATTAATTATTTATTTTAAAAAAGTATAGTGTCAGCCTTCAGGCAACTTAAAATCTCTCAATTCCCACTCAAGTCTTAACCAAAACAAAAATACTGCCCAAATATACCATCTAAAACAATCCAATTGTTGAAAGTTGAAGCCAATCTGAAAAGTTTGCAGAGGACTGTCCAGCAGAGTCCCCACATTCCAGCGGGCCAGCTGAGGGCTGCCTGCTTCACCCACAACCGAGCCTGTTGCCCACGAGCAGCAGGGGAGTCTGTCCTCTAAACAGCCCTAGGAAAGGAAGGAGGCATAAAAGCGAACTCCTTTAAGGTATATGAATCCTACTGTGTGTCCTTCTACCGTGCATTCTTACCCAAAACGTGTGCCTCTCATCTCCAGGGGTCAAAGCCAGTGCTGGGACGGACGGTCAGCATGGCAACGGGTCACGTTTAATTCACCTGAGCACGTGACTGTCCGGAGATTACCTCTTACGTGTGGCAGAAATCAAAAGAGCCAAGTTCTGTCCCCACCTGGGCCCAAGGAGAGGGGCGAGTGTGGTTAATGGCCAATGTACTCCCTGGGCTGAGTGAATACACCCAGGGTAGGGTGCTACAGAAGTCCCTGTCACAAGTGAGAGATGCCGAGGATGAAAAGGAGAGCTCCCCCTACGAGCAGGCCTCCGGATTCCAGGAGGTGAGAGAAAGCACAGCTGTCGACATTGTGGGCGAAGTGTGATCGTCGGTTTCAAGGTTAGGTGCTTCTACGACAGCAGCGAGAAGAGAGGCCGTCTGGCTCTGCACCTCAAAACGGCCACCAGGGCTTGCCTGGTGGCGCAGTGGTTGAGAATCTGCCTCCTAATGCAGGGGACACGGGTTCGAGCCCTGGTCTGGGAGGATCCCACATGCCGCGGAGCAACTAGGCCCGTGAGCCACAACTACTGAGCCTGCGCGTCTGGAGCCTGTGCTCCGCAACAAGAGAGGCCCACACACCGCGATGAAGAGTGGCCCCCGCTTGCCACAACTAGAGGAAGCCCTCGCACAGAAACGAAGACCCAACACAGCAAAAATAAATAAATAAAATGAATAAACTCCTACCCCCAACATCTTCTTAAAAAAAAAAACGGCCACCAGCGCATGTGTGTGCCACACCCACCCTCCTGGTCCTCTGGCTGTGACGCTGTTACCATAGTGATGGGCCCATTTCTGTAACCTGGCTTCGTCTAAAATTAAGGCATTTGGACAAGCCCCAAAGCCAAAACTAAAAACGTCTCCAGTCACAGACAGGATGGTGCGTGCTACTGGCATCTAGCAGGCAGTGCTGCTAAAACGACCCCACAACAAAGGAGGAACCGGTCCGAAATCTCAACAGTGCCATGGTTGAGAAACTCTGCCATAAAAGTAGAACCACTTCTGCTATGTGCTAAGCTAACAAGAACACAAAATATTTCAAATCCATTTCACAGGCTCTATTTGCACAACTTCATGCCAAACTCCTGGTCCATTTGATACATCGAATGTCAGCATTAACCCACAGCCTTAAGCTTTCCCTGCAAATCTGATCAGCAGAAAAGTCCATCAAAATTTCCTTTTTCTGTACGATGACGAATGCCTTGCCTAAGGTCTCCGTGTCAGCTCCCTGGCTGTGAGACCACCACCTACTGAGCAGCTGTGGTTTGTTTTGTCCTTGAAGTCCTCCTCTTACTGGGTTACATCACTGCCCCATTTATTACAAAAATGAAGACTATGAAATCGAACAGGGAAAGAGGAAACTAACCAGCCTGTGCTAATATTTATTGGTTGATCTCGGCAGCAAGGTATGGTAGTGACACAAGCCTGAGGAGAAAACAGTGACCGTGTCACACAGAGACTGGAAGTCATTTAAAATCAAAAATGACATTCTAATCCCCTGCATCTGATTTCTGAAGCTGCATCATGTTGCCTTTTATCCTAGGGCAATGCATGCATATCAAATTTTATGACAGTAACGGGGTCAATTTAAATGGCACAGCAAGCAGATTTGCTATGTAACTCGGAGAAATGGATCGCCCACAGTGCCGAATCAATTTTCTAGTACAAGTCTGTGCACAGGGGTGGTCAAATTCACTGCTGAAAGCTGAAATGAGGCTCTAGGAAGTCAGGTTTTTAAGTGGATTTTCTGAGTTACTATAGTTACCATATTTGCAGACAAAAAGATAAGAGGAACTTCATTAGGCCTCCAAAAACTAATTCATGTAGTTTGCAGCCCACATGAAACCTGCTTGCGCTGTACATCTTCATCTGCGATGAACATGCATTGTACATGTTCATCTGCGAACACGTTCATGCCGCCTTAAAGAATGTTTGGTCAGAAAACCCAAGAGACTTAATTTCTAGGAGGGCTGGAGAGACGCACAGCATATGAAATGAAACCATACCAAAAAAAAAAAAAAGGAAATAATTCGCTAACTCAATAAAAAGATCCTTATAACAAAACAAAATCTGTTAACACTCATCCTGGGAACCATTCTGGGCAAACTATCTACATCAACTTAGTCTTCTCATCAGATCATCAGGGACTTCCCTGGCGGTCCAGTGGTTAAGACTCCGCACTTCCATTGCAGGGGGCGCAGGTTTGATCCCTGGTCAGGGAACTAAGATCCCACATGCCGTGCAGTGCAGCCAAAAAGTAAAAAATAATCATAAGATCATCAAATGCTTAAGGATGAGTGTTCATCTAAACTCTAACAAAAACCTGCCCGGGGACTTCCCTGGTGGTCCAGTGGTTAAGACTCCGCACTCCCAATTCAGGGGGCCCAGGTTCAACCCCTGGTCAGGGAACTATATCCCACATGCCACCACTGAAAGATCCTGCATGCCACAACTAAGACCCAGAGCAGCTAAATAAGTAAATGTTCAAAAAGGAAAAAAAAAACTTTTGCCCAAAGGCATTAAAAGATTTGCAGTAAATGATCAAGAATTCTGAAGTAGTCTATCCTGCTACCATTTGCTTAAACAAACAGAAAGCTCAAAAGAAAAAAGAATGCAGGGTGGGGGTGGGGGGAGAGAGAAACAGCAGATGAACCAAAGGAGCCCCCTTAGCACGGGAAGGGAAGTAAAATTTTCCTTTTATCTCTGTTTCCATTTTTTCTTACCTACGTATTCATTTGCTATAAATCGAAATCACTTCAATATTCTCTTATTTGAAACTGTTCTCAACACTTAGATTTTAAGACTGACAAATCATAAAGGAACTGAGGACCTGAAGGTGTTTTCCACACTCACTATCCCAGCAGTTGGTGCGCAGTCACAGAAACCGCTGACAATGTTTTAATGCGATAGTTACTACTGTTTGCAATTACCACCCCAAGGCACTCAATTCCCTTCATTAAATAACAGTTCGATTATATTAACTGAAGTGTGCTTTGAGGCAAGAGAGTGGGGATTGATGGATTTTAGAAGGAGTATTACCAGTGTATAGATCAAGACAAGAAACAAGTTTTGGCTAATTCTTGGTTAACCAGCAATCTTTAATTAGCCATAATACCTTCTGCCTCGTTCCTCCATCACAAGTATTTTGGTGAAACAGGATATCCACAGGAAAGCCTGCTACTCACCATCAGCAGAAATTCCCAGCCAAAAGTCAGAAGTACCCCCCCCCCAGCACACAGACTCTCCAACCTTGCAAAGTCCGTCCTTCGAGAGCGTATCCAATCAAAGAGACCCAAAGATCCTGACATGGATGCCGGCCTGCGTACCTGGCAAAGAACAGCTTCTCCTCCACGTGTTCCGAAAGGCACTTGCACAATCAGCCTGTCCTCGTCCTTGTTGTCCAGGTGGCCCTGGAGCTTGCCCAGGCTGAGCGGCTCCCCAGGGCCTCCCTCGTAAATGCAGCCGCTACTCAGGACGCTGAGCCTCACCTGGCTCCAGTCCGCCTTGCAGAAAACCAAGCTCTGGACTGTGTCCTGCAGTGCGGCCTTCCTGGTCACCTGGAAGCCAGCAAGCGTGAAGGGCGATGACAGGCCCAGGACCTTCCCCCCCTGAGAAAGATAGGCCATGAACCTCCGGGACAGGTCCTCAGGGACGGACTCCCTCGTGGCAATGACCACCAACAGGCAGTTGTCTGGCCATGGGTCCCTGAGAGCACTTTCCAGCGGCAGGTGGTAGAGAGTGTAACAGTTGGTGTCCACGCAGTCGGCCAGAGCTGACCGGACTTGCTGGAGCCGGTCCAGGGCGTCCTGGGAGTCGGACCCCACGTAGAGAAGGATGTTGGGTGCCTTTCCCGTGAGGTTGACCCTCCTCTGTTCTCTCTTGGGGCAGAGGTCATACGCGATACCCTCCAAACCACTGCTGTAGTCGTAGGGAAGATCTGGAATGTCCTCTGCAGAAGCAAACTTGACGGATTCGATGGTGCTGTTCTCAAGCTCCAGACACTCGTGGCAGCTAGAAAGATGGAGGTGACAGTGCTCGACGGAGCCCACGCCTCTGTCGCTCTCCCCGGCAGGCTCGCCCCCAGGGGCACCGCCTTGCCCCTGCGTGGGTGCGGAACCCAGAACCTGGTGGTCCTCTCTGCCAACGTGCTCCATAGCCTCCAGCTCAGGCTTGCCCTCAACAGAAGGTTCCGGCTGGGGCTCCAGGAGCTGGGCTGGCGTGTCTGAGGCCTGGTCCTTAAGTTCCTTCAGAGCAGAGTCGTGCAAGTGGACAGCTAAAGAGAACAGAGAAGACAAGCCATCAACCCTCCGCTTTATCACGCAGCTCAGCTCAGAACCTCAGGGCGCTCTCTGCGCTGCACGACCTACATTCCAGCGCAGCCCTCATTCCCCCCACCCCCACCTCTGAGGCCTCCTTTGGGAACCACGTAGCTGCTCCCACCTGCTAGGGGAGTGCCCCTGACAATCGCGAGTAAACTCGCACGTTTCCACACCTTTCCCGTACAGACCGGAACACCTCAGACCCCCTTATTGTCTGGTGAAGAAAGTGAGATTCGGAGAGGTGATTTTGTCCACTTGCTCATAGATTCAATTTTGTGGCTATCAATCTCCTATAGGATAATGAAACTCAAAAACAAGGCACATAGCTAGAGTCAATCCACGCACGCCCCAGGAAAAAGCCACTCTCAGGACACTTCATTGGATCAACCGGGGAGAAGGATCTTGCCAGTATCTTGACCCAGGTATGGAATATAAGTTTACAATCACTGATTCAAAAAACATTAACTGAGCACTTGCTAAACATCTGGCATGGTATTAGGCACATGCACATGGCCAATGGGGAAATGAAGTGATTTTCGCAAATTTCCAGAGCTGGTGACACTCATTGGCTCAAGATACAAAAGAAAACTTCCTTGTAAGTCAATTATACTTCAATAAAATAAAATTTTAAAAGTATATGTGTACATCGGCTTCCCTGGGGTGCAGTGGTTGGGAGTCCACCTGTCAGTGCAGGGGACATGGGTTTGAGCCCTGGTCCGGGAGGATCCCACATGCCACGGAGCAACTAAGCCCATGAGCCACAACTACTGAGCCTGCACTCTAGAGCCCACGAGCCACAACTACTGAGCCTGCGTGCCACAACCGCTGGGGCCCATGTGCCTGAACCCCATGCTCCGCAATGGTGGGGGGACCACCACAGTGAGGGGCCCGTGCACCGCAGTGGGGAGTGGCCCCTGCTCTCCGCAACTGGAGAAAGCCTGTGAGCAGCAACGAAGACCCAACGCCACCGGGAGTGAAATTAATTCATTAATTAATTAATTAAAATTATATATGTGTATACATAGACATAAAAAAGACTTACATGGACATGGAAATCCTACTTTTAAGCCTAATTCAGGAAGAAAATTTTGCGTGTTTCCTGAAAAAAGATGTGTCCCAAAATGATGTAGTATATATGTTTTAAGTTAAAAAAACTGTTAGATTTAGAACTTCATAGTAACACTGGCTATGCCTTCCATTCAGTTGAACTATGGTCTAGAAACCAGTTATACTGTATTAGAGTGTGTGAAATAAATATTATATGGGTTCTAAATTTGCATGCCATTTCAGGAACAATGCAATTATGGGAAATCCTTGTTTAAGAATTTGAAAAGCACTAATGATATAGTCAGGGATAAGCACCTCAAAAAAAATAACTGACACACGTATGAATGTTATACTATTATGGTTCTATCCAAACTGCTGGCTGAATTAAGCTGCGGATAAGCATTGCCCTTAAGTCATACCAAACAGCAGTCCTTAAGCTCGTAACTAATGGCATACTGCTATGATGAAAACATTTCCTAAGATGACTTACAAACGATCTTTTGGGGTATCAGTCCATTAGCCACCTGGAGTCTATCTTCAAGGAACGCCACTCCCAGCTTGCTGAAGTCATCCACACTTGCTCTGGCGATTAACTGATAAGGATCCCCAGGTCTGCAAGCTAACGGCAAGCAACAATCCGACCACTTCACAATCTGAGAAGAAGTGGGTGAGGGAGGAGGAAGAAAGGCAGGATGAGATTTTTCTTCTCTAAAATAACCAGATACTTTACTTTTCCCTTCAACTCCCCCACTATATTACAGTCAAACAATGAATTACTGGATAGTACATTTTAACATCAAAGATGTCCTGGTTCAAACATTCTCATTTCTACCTAACAGCACTAGATGTACTCTCTCATTTAAAAGTAATTAAAGTCTTAACTGCTTTTCAAGGGACTAAAAGGGGAAAGGGCCATTCCCTACATACTGGAAAGACATAAACTTGCCCTTCACTAACAGGATATAGGAGAGAACAAGCCTGCAATATCCAATGATTCATGGATATTCATTCACCCTTAGATCAGCTTTTCTCAAAGTGGGGTCCAAGACCCACTGCAACAGAACTCCCCGGGAGCAGATGAAAACTTCATGTTTCTGGGCACTACTCCCTGTCTGGTGCTTCAGACTCTCTGGAGTTGCAGCCCAGGAATCAGAAGTTTAAACATGCTTCCCATTGATTCCTGAATGTGAGAGCAACTGTCTCCAGAGAGCTCCGGCCTGTCGCAGTTCACATTTCCACCACAAGGGGGACAGGGAAAATGAGAGTAGACAAAGCTCAGTCCTTTAAGCCAGCGGTCCCCAAACTTCTTGGCACCAGGGACCAGTTTCGTGGAAGACAATTTTTCCACGGACCGGAGTAGGGGGGATGGTTTCGGGATGACTGAAGCACATTACAGTTATTGCGCACTTTATTTCTATTATTATTACACGGTAATATACAATGAGATAATTATACAACTCACCCTAATGCTGACAGGAGGCGGAGCTCAGGCAGTAATGCAAGTGGCGGGGAGCGGCTATAAATACAGATGAAGCTTCACTCGCCCATCCACCGCTCGCTCACCTCCTGCTGTGTGGCCTGGTTCCTAACAGGCAATGGACCAGTACCGGTCAGTGGTCCAAGGGTTGGGGGCCCCTGCTTTAAGCCTTCCAGTGTTTATGAAAAAATTTGAGACTGGGACAAGAAGGGGAGCCCCTTGGGGTTGGGAGCCTGGCTCTGGAGCCCTAGATCTGGGTCTGGGTCAAACTCTGCTAATCGTCTCAGAACCTCTCAAGTCTCAGCTTCTTCATTTCATAAAACAGGAATAATGATAGTACGCATCATTGTATAGGTTTGTTATGTTAATGAAATTAAAAGAGTTTATGTAATGCCCCCAGTAGAAAGCTTGGGACAGAAAAAGTGTTTAATTAATGGAAACTGCTATTATTAAAATGTGCCTTTAAAAGCAATATTGAATATAGTGGTCCTTTTCCAAGATGCCATGAATAATTTCCCTACTTCCCAAAATCTTCTCAGGGATGTCCTGCCCCAAATTTCATGATCAGAGATATATACTTTTGAATTCCATTTTTTATATTGTTAGGTTAGGTTTTTAGAACTAACTCTTGCTGAAAACAATTTTAAAATGCTGGATATGGACTTCCCTGGTGGTCCAGTGGTTAAGAATCTGCCTTCCAATGCAGGGGATGCAGAATCAATCCCTGGTCGGGGAACCAAGATCCCACGTGTCACAGGGCAACTAAGCCCTTGTGCTGCAACTACTGAGTCCGTGCCACAACTACAGAGTCCAAGTGCCACAACTACAGAGTCCAAGTGCCACAACTAAGACCCGACTCAGCAATAAATAAATAAATAAGTAAATGCTGGATAAATAAAGAAAACGTCATTTCAAAAGCACGGGACAATTGACTACATAATGAAGAACTTCCGGGCCAAATGCCAGGGTAAATCCTGAACCTACAGAGGTAAGGGGAATTCCCACAAGCCAAGGAACTTTGGCCCTGAGGTTACTTCTTATCCAGGAAACCTGGGATTTAAAAGTCAGGGCCGGGCTTCCCTGGTGGCGCAGTGGTTGAGAGTCCGCCTGCCAATGCAGGGGATACAGGTTCGTGCCCCGGTCCGGGAGGATCCCACATGCTGCGGAGCGGCTGGGCCCATGAGCCATGGCCGCTGAGCTTGCACGTCCGGAGCCTGTGCTCCGCAACGGGACAGGCCACAACAGTGAGAGGCCCGCGTACCAAAAAAAAAAACACTGCTAAAAATCAGGGCCCATAAATAAATAAATAAATAAATAAATAAAAGTCAGGGTAACTGGCATCAAGATAAACATATAGATCAATGGAATAGAACTGAGAGTATAGAAATAAACATATACATTTGCAGATGACTGATTTTGGACAAGGTTCCCAAGACAACTCAAAGGGAAAGAATCATCTTTTCAACAACTATGCTGGTACAACCAGATATCCACATGCAGAAGAATGAAGATGTACCCCTATCTCACACCATGTATTACCAGGTACAAAATTAACTGAAAATGGATCAAATCCTCAATGTAAGAGCTAAAACTACAAAATTCTTCGAAGAAAACATAGAAGTAAATCGTCACGACCTTGGATCAGGCACTGGTTTCTCAGATAAGACACCAAAAGTACAAGCAACAAAAGAAAAAAATAAATAAATTGGACTTCATCAAAATTTTTGAGTGGAACTTCCCTGGTGACGCGGTGGTTAAGAATCCTCCTACCAGGGGCTTCCCTGGTGGCGCAGTGGTTGAGAGTCCACCTGCCGATGCAGGGGACGCCGTTTTGTACCCCGGTCCGGGAAGATCCCACATGCCGCGAAGCGGCTGGGCCCGTGAGCCATGGCCGCTGAGCCTGCGCGTCCGGAGCCTGTGCTCGGCAACGGGAGAGGCCACAACAGTGAGAGGCCCGTGTACCGCAAAAAAAAAAAAAAAAAAGAATCCTCCTGCCAATGCAGGGGACACGGGTTAGAGCCCTGGTCCAGGAAGATCCCACATGCCACAGAGCAACTAAGCCCATGTGCCACAACTACTGAGCCTACGCTCTAGAGCCCAAGAGCCACAACTACTGAAGCCCATGTGCCTAGAGCCCGTGCTCCGCAATAAGAGAAGCCACCACAATGAGAAGACTGTGCACCACAACAAAGAGTAGCCCCCGCTCGTCGCAACTAGAGAAAGCCCACGGGCAGCAAGAAAGACCCAACACAGCCAAAAATAAATTAATTAAATAAATAAATTTATTTTTTAAAAAAATTTGTGCTTCAAAGAACACTTTCAAGAAAGTGAAAAGACAACCCACAAAATGGGAGAAAATATTTGCAAATCATGTATCTGATAAGAGATTTGTATCCACAATATATAAAGAATTCCCACAACTCAACAATAAAAAGACAAATACCCAATTTAAAAATGGGCAACGGATCTGAGTGGACATTTCCCCAAAGAAAATATACAAGTGGCAATAGCACTTGAAAAGATGCTCAACACCATTCGTTATTAGAGAAATGCAAATCAAAACTACAATGAGATGGACTCCCCTGGTGGCGCAATGGTTAAAAATCCGACTGCCAATGCAGGGGACACGGGTTCGAGGCCTGGTCCGGGAAGATCTCACGTGCCGTGGAACAATTAAGCCCGTGTGCCACAACTACTGAGCCTGCGCTCTAGAGCCCGCAAGCCACAACTACTGAGCCCGTGTGCCACAACTACTAAAGCCCGCACGCCTAGAGCCCGAGCTCCACAAGAGAAGCCACCGCAATGAGAAGCCCATGCACTGCAACGAAGAGTAGCCCCGGCTCGTCGCAACTAGAGAAAGCCCGCGTGCAGCAACGAAGACCCAACGCAGCCAAAAATAAATTAAAAAAAAAAATCACTACGAGATACTTCATCCTCAACTAGGATGGCTAAAATCAAAAAGATGGACAATAGGGAATTTCCTGGTGGTCCAGTGGTTAGGACTCCACGCTTTCACTGCCAATCGGGTTCAGTCCCTGTCAGGGAACTAATATCTCACATGCCATGAAGCGTGACCAAAAAAAAAAAGAAAGATGGACGATAACAAATGTTGAGGATGTTGAGAAATCAGAACCCCAGTACACTGCTGGTAGAAATGTAACAGGGTGCACCCTCCTTGGAAGAGTTCATCAGTTCCTCAAAAAGCTAAACAGAGTTTCCAAAGAACCCAGAAATTCCACTCCTAGGTATATACCTAAGAGAACTAAAAATATACATCTACACACAACACAAGTACACAAGTGTTCATAGCAGCATTATTCATAATAGCCAATGAGTAGAAATACCCCAAATGTCCATCAACAGATAAATGGATAAATAAAATGTATATAACCATACAATGGGATATTATTCAGCCATGAAGGGAATGAAGAACTGATACATGTTACAGTGTAGGTGAATCTTGAATACATTATGCTAAGTCTAGGAAGCCAATCACTAAAGGTCACATATTATATGATTCTATTTGTATGAAATATTCAAATCAGACAAATCTGTAGAGTTGGAAAGTAGATTAGTGGCTCCCAGGGACAGGACCACTGGAGAGTGACTGCAAATAGGTACACAATTTTTTTTTCGGGGGGGTGATAAAAATGTTCCAGAATTAGATGGTGGTGATGACTGCACAACTACTGAATTGTAATTATACACTTTAAAAGGATGAAATTCATGGTATGTGAATTGTATCTCAATTTTAAAAAGAAAAAGAGAAGAGTCTGGAGTCCTCCAAGGTTCAACACTACCCCACAGAATCATTATGCCTTAGTATTTCATTTTTCTCCTTAAAGAGAATTCAAACTGAATTTAACTTTTCTCCTTAGGCAAACAATAATTTTTAAAGTTGAGAAACAGTGTCTTCGAGGGAAAAGTAATAAATGCAAGCCTTTATGGTCAAAAGGTCGAAACGCACTAATCAGTCTAGCCTGTTTCGAGAAAGAGAAAGCTCTACATGTAGCTTTCCCTCCCTTTTACCACCTACTTCTCCCACCTCCTCCCAGACATCCAGCCAGAGTGAGGAGGATTCACCTGGAGGGGCCAGCCTGACCAACGCTTCCGTAGGACTCTGCATTTCAAATAGGACACCTTTGATCCAGGGTGAAGAGTTGAAGTCTACAATTCAGACAAATATTTAGTTGATTCCCAGCTTTGAGAATGCAGGAAGGATGTCAGCTCAGGAGGATGAGAAGATGAAGTATCGCCTTGGCAAGAGCTGACTTTTCAGATGAGGGTGAATGGGAAACATGAAAAGGAGCGATGCAACCTCCTGCATGAGGCTAAAAGCATCTTTGTTCTCAGCGCTATCGCTGGCAGAGAATAAGGACAAATACTCAGCCAGGGGAGATACAGCCCAGAATTTAGTTGTGCAGACGTTGATGTAGCACCCTGCTGCAGCGGGCACTGGCGTGGAGCTGTGCCTCAAAGTAAGCACTTCCTGTAAAAGGAGCCAACAATGAAATCCTCACACCCAGGAGAGACGCAGGAGATAAAGCAAGGGGGGAAGGACAGGAAGCAGCCAGAGAACAATATATACACACGTCCCTGATCAAGTTTCTCAACTAGGCCGGCTGTTTCCTCACCTCAGTGCATTTCCTTTTTCTAGGAACGTGGTCCGTGAACCACAGACCATGCAAACTCCTCCAAGCAGCACTGCGGCCCCGATCAAAGCAAAGCCGCAGTGTCACCGGGACTCATCCAGGGTGTCTGCCATCCGCCCGGTGGCTAAAAGCAAACAGGCCACTTCCCATATGCACTTCCAACTGGAGACAAAGGGACAGAGGAAGAAAGGGGAAGTCAAGCAAAAGGCTTACTCCCCAAGATCAAAGGCAAAGAAGCCCTGGTCATCCCTAAACAAGGGGATGTTCTCTTCTCCTGTGCAGCCTGCAGAAAGCCCTTCCATGACCCGAGCTTGGGACTTGAGGCTGCAGTGACTACACTGATATGTCCACTCCACTCAACTCAACACACATGTGCACCAGGAAGGGGATCCAGGGACCAACGGAATGGGGTTAAACTCTCTACAACAAATTGCCCTTCCCAAGGCTGCCTGCAGCAGGTGCGGAGCTGAAGTTCTGCAGCTAATCGGGCAATGGGAATCCCAACAACCAGTTAGGTGATGGTTAATCTATGTGCCAATTCAGCTAGGCCACGGTACCTGGACATTTGGCCAAACATCAGTCCAGAGGTGACTGTGAAGATATTTTTTAGATGTGGTTCACATTTAAAATGAGTCAGCTTTGAGTAGATTATCCTCTGTAATGTGGATGAGCCGCATCTAATCAGTTGAAGGCCTTACAAGGAAAAGACTGAGGTTCCCAGGGGAAGAGGGGATTCTGCCTCTAGACTGCCTTCAGACTCAAACTGCAACATCTATCTCCCCTGAGTTTCCAGCCTCCGGCCTGCCCTGCAGATTTGACACCACAATCACGTGAGCCAATTCCTTAAAATAATCTCTTTCTTTCTGTTTCTCTCCCCTGCCACTTCCTCCCTCTCTCTCCCTATATATGTACACATATATGTATATGTATGATGCATGCACGTGCACACGCACGCACACACACACACACACACCCTATTCTGTTTCTCAAGAGAACCCAGATAAATACAAGGTACAATCAGTTACCCTGAATAAGATCAATGTCACAGCATCGACACTGCTCATTTTCTGGCTCTTTGTTTCTCCTCTTACAAATCAGTGTAATTACATGCTAGGTTTTTAAACATCTAGTAATGAATTGAATGAAGGAGGGCTAGACACTCAGAGATGTGAAGAATCTGAAACCAGGGGAGTAAGGGGAAGAGGTTATTTCTTACTTTCAGTTATTCTCAATGCCTCTTGGGTTTGAAAACAGAAAGGATACAGGAGTACTACAAAATTCATTTTCACTCTATTATTTAAAAAGATACTATGCCCAAAAAAAAAAAAGATGCTATGCCCCATGGTGCTCTTAAGAGAAGGGTGTTGGAAAATCAAGTGACAGTGTAAGGGATATGACAAGTCCACAGCAAGCAAGAGCTGAAATAATAAAGTGACCCAGGTGAGACTTAAGGTGGTTCTGCAAAACCGCAACTGACCAGAAACTCAAGAAAAAGGGTGGTCTAGGTGTTCTAATTTTCTGAATAAATGAGAGCTAATCAGAAAATAATAGAAATACCCTTGTTGTCATAACCTTTTTCTATTATGTGTGTTCTTCTTCTTTTTTTTTTTTAACTTTTTTCTTTTTGGCCACGCAGTTCACAGGGTCTTAGTTCCCAGACCAGGGATCGAACCCATGCCCCCTGCAATGAAAGCACAGAGTCTTAACCACTGGACTGCCAGGGAAGTCCCTATCATGTGTGTTCTTTAGATGCTCCATAAGCACCTGAGACCCAACGTCTACAGGGTACTGCATTAGCATCCCCAATTGTTCACTTTATATCCCTGCCCCACTGATGTTGGTAACCCGAGGAAGAGGAGAAGTTTTAACAGACATACCAAGTGTTCTGGTTATCCACTGCCGGTAACAAACCACCCCAACATTTAGTGGCTTACACTCATCATTTATTTTGCTCACAAATCTCAATTTGGGCAGAGCTTAACGAGGACGGCTCAACTCTGCTCCACATGGCATCAGCGAGGATGGTTCAACTGGGCCTGGACGATCCACCTCCAAGGTGGCTTCCTCACACAGCTGGCAAGCTGGAGCCGCCTGCCAGCTGGGAACTCAACTAGGACGGTCCACTGAGGGCCTCAGTTCTTCTTCATGGGAACCTTGCCACAGGGCAGCTTGAGCTTCCTTACAGCATGGGAGCTAGGTTCCAAGAACCCAGGTGGAAGCTGCAAGGTTTCTTATGATCTAGCCTTGGAGGCCCCAGAATGTCTCTTCTACCACATCCTATTAGATAAACAAATCACCAAGGTCAGCCTAGATTCAAGAGAGGGGTATAAGACTCCACCTCTCAATAAGAGAAAGGAATTTGCAGCCATCTTAAATCTACTACACTGAGTTTCAGCCAGCTGTCTCACTCCTCCACTCTGTGTGAGACAGACATGCTCTTTTGGTCTGGTCCCTGCAAGGGAAAGATGTGTGGAGCAGAGCCTAGAGAAGTCACAGCTTGAAACAGCAGCAGCAAACCTGCTCAGCCTACGTGTGACATGAGCAAAAACAAAGATTTGTTGTTAGAAGCCACTGAAATTCTGAGGTCACCTGTTATTTCAGCAAAGCTGACTAAAGGTGCAAAACTGCATTCTTTACAGGGGTCCCTCCACCAGCCCCTCCTGCCATATTCCCTGTCTCCAGGAATGACCCACCATCCACCCCCAAATCCCTCATCATCTCATAAAAAGTTCCTACATTTGGCCCCGTCTCCCCTTCCTATTACCAATACTCTGTGAGGCTCGTCTCCGTTCCCACATGGAGTACAACCTGTTCCAGGTTTGCCTCCCTCCAATCCAGTCTCCAGTCTGCCTGAATTGTGATCTTTCTAACGTACAAATCTGCTAATTCTGCTAAAAAAAATTTTTTTTAAAGGGAAAAGAAAACCAAAAAAGAATAATAGTTTTTTTAAAAAAGAAAAGAAAAAAGTTTTAGCCTACTGTCCATAGGATAAAGTCCAAATTCCTAATTAGTGCAAAGAAAACTTTTACAATCTGTGTATCCTGTGTATTTGCCATACTATTAAAGAACATTCAGTTTTGCTACACAAAAAACAAGAACAACAAACAGCATGAAGGTCATAGATATATTAAGTCAGTAACTTTTAAGACGTGCTAAAGATAGGGGAGACAAAAGGAACGTATGTGTGTTGAACATCGATAAAAGGGACAGAACAAAAGACAGTATTCCTCCTAAGCAGAAAGTCATGGATGGACCAAGTAAATCTTAAATATTAGTAAGACACAAATCATGCCACCTCCAGATTGACAGTTATGTCATCCCTAAATCAGCCACCCATTAGGGTCCCATGCATATTCTGCCTAGAAATACAGGTAAAATGCATAGCTTCTCAGCAGGTCACTAGCAAGCCACAGCTCTTCCAGGAGTACATGTCCCAAATCTCTCTAACAGAACAAGTGTGTGCCGGCCACAGGCATCCTCCATCTGCCAAGTCCCCTGTTTAACCTCAGCTCTGGTCCTTGTAACCACACCCTCGGCGGGGAAGGCAGATGCAGCAGAGAGAGACAGGATGTGTGAACACTGCCTAGCTCAGGGGTGCAGTACCGCAAAAAAAAAAAAAAATTTAAAAAAACTCAGATATTACTTCCCTCCCCTGGAACATCCTTCCTGACGCCACCACATCTGGATAGATTCACCATCACCCCCATACTTGCTTTCCCAGAGCACTTTTCACAATGAACTTTTTTTTTTTTTTTTTTTTTTGCGGCACGCGGGCCTCTCACTGTTGTGGCCTCTCCCATTGCAGAGCACAGGCTCCGGACGCGCAGGCTCAGCGGCCATGGTTCACGGGCCCAGCCGCTCCGCGGCATGTGGGATCTTCCGCGACCGGGGCACGAACCCGTGTCCCCTGCATCAGCAGGCGGACTCTCAACCACTGCGCCACCAGGGAAGCCCCACAATGAACTTTAATTGTTCCTTTCCTTAGCTGTCTTCTCCCTGACACTGTGAGCTCCTTAAGATGACCGTGACTGTCGTCTCTAAAGGCATCTTTCATCTCCATACGACATACCGCCAGCCCTAGTACACAATCTGGCACATAATAGGCACTCAGTAAACCTTGGATGGAGGAATGAATGAAGGCCTTGATAGAACAATAGGAACATGAGTGAACTTTCTGCAATAAGAGAACTGTGTAAGTTCTTTGGGTCAGAGATTCTTACAGAACAGGACTGCTAATGTAAGCACAGAGGATACTGAAAATTGAGCTGAATCTGCCACAACCCATTGGTATCTATTATGGCACTTAACAAAATAATTAGAACACAGTCTACTGTGCAATAAATATCTGTTAGTGAAAGAATGACTAAGTGAAAATAGGAATATGTGAATGCTACATTTTTTAAACTTAATTCCTGAGATTCATTCATTTGCTGTTGGGGGTGTGCAGAAAAACCACAGATGCAAGCCATCTGAGATATCCAAAGTTTCAAAAGATGTCATTTTCTGACATCTGTAAGAACGGTATTGCATCTGTAAGCATGGTATTGTACAATCCTAAAAATGGGAAAGAATGTAAGGTCTCAACAAGTTCAAAAGTCTTTCCTCCATAATGTATTTGCTGTTAAATATCTTAGGATCCTGTCAAATTCAAATGACTTTAGAGTTAGGTGAAAAATACATAGAGTCATAAGAGCCCCCAAGCTGCAAAATCCCATCAAACAATCAACCTGAATGGTAACAGCAGACCGAGAAGACAGAGACCTGTGAAATCAACTCCTTTTTAAGATCTGAAGCCCAGGGACTTCCCTGGGGCGCAGTGGTTAAGAATCTGCCTGCCAATGCAGGGGACACGGGTTCGTGCCCTGGTCCGGGAAGATCCCACATGCCGCCGAGCAACTAAGCCCGTGTGCCACAACTACTGAGCCTGTGCTCTAGAGCTCACGAGTCACAACTACTGAGCCCACGTGCCACAGCTACTGAAGCCCGCGGACCTAGAGACCGTGCTCCGCAACAGGAGAAGCCACCGCAACGAGAAGCCCGCGCACTGCAATGAAGAGTAGCCCCCGCTCTCCGCAACTAGAGAAAGCCCTCGCGCAGCAACGAAGACCCAGTGCAGCCAGAAATAAATAAATAAAAATAAATTTATTTTTTAAAAAAAGATCTGAAGCCCCGTTTACAAAATGGAGCTCTGTGTAATAGCCAGAGTGGTCCAACATATGGCTCTAGACATCTCCAGCTCCTGGCTGCAAGACCCACCAAACCCTCTGATCACAAAAAAGATGAGTTAACTGGATAGTACCCTTGCTGGGTAGGCATCATTTTACCCCCAGAAAGTTAAGAACTAAGTAACCGCCATTAAGCGAGATCTTAATTAAATTACCCTTAGAAGGTAAATTAAATAACTGTGACAGAAATGCTAATTATCTGCCAATATCTAGCCTTTTTTTCTCCCTTGTAATAACAGAACTCCAGGTTTCTACCGAATCCATGGCTGTCCAGCTATGGACTGCATTTCTCAGCCTCCCCTGCAGCTAAGTGATGGGAGCAGAAGTGACAAGTGAAAGTTCTAGATCACAGTTTTAAAGAGGAACCTGGTTGGTCCCTACCGTCCTTCTTCGTCCCCCATTCTGAGGGCTGGGATGTGGATGAGGTTGGCAGTGGGGGGGCGAGGGGTAGCAGGAACCAGCCTCCACCAAGAGAGAGAAGAAGGATGGCAGAGGGGAGACAACAGAGCAACAAGATAGAAGGGAGCTGGGTCCCTGGATGGCCTTCCAGAGCAAGACCACGCCTTCAGAGATGAGTAAACTTCTTCTTTGAACCACTGTGGGCTGGGTATCATTTGTTACAACAGCTTAGACTGTACGTTACATAATACAGTAACTGTGCTGCTTAAGATGCTGTGTGTGGACTTCCCTGGCAGTTCAGCGGTTAAGACTCCGTGCTTCCACCGAAGGATTCGATCCCCGGTCGGGGAACTAAGATCCCACAAGCCACAAAGCATGGCCAAAACAATAAATAAATAAATAAAATATTTTAAATGCTATGTGTATAAAGATATACACTAAGTAACAACAATTTAGGAAATTAAGAGCACAGCAGTCATATTTTTGTGTTAAAAAGGAATCCATGCATATTTAATATTTTATGTAATTGCAATATTTTAGAAGTTCTGGCCCTCATTTTAAATTGAAATCTTACTAAATATATATAGCATTAGAATATATAAGAAAACTTCAAGGGCTTCCCTGGTGGCACAGTGGTTGAGAATCCGCCCGCCAATGCAGGGGACATGGGTTCGAGCCCTGGTCCAGAAAGATCCCACATGCCGCAGAGCAACTAAGCCCCTGCGCCACAACTACTAAAGCCCGTACGCCTAGGGCCCGTGCTCCACAACAGAAGCCACCGCAATGAGAAACCCGCGCACGGCAACGAAGAGTAGCCCCCGCTCGCCACAACTAGAGAAAGCCCACACACAGCAACAAAGACCCAACGCAGCCAAAAATAAATAAATTTTTTTAAAAAAAGAAAACTTCAACCTTTAATCTGATAACTTCAGTTTTCTTATCTTTAAAAATGACAATAATGGACTTTCCTGGCAGTCCAGTGGTTAAGACTCCACGATTCCACTGAAGGGGGCATGGGTTCGATCTCTGGCTGGGGAACTAAGATCCCACATGCCACACACCACAGCCAAAAAAAAAAAAAAAAAAAACAAATTACAATAATATCTTGTAGAATTGTAAGCATTACAGGTAATACATATACATGCCAAGCAGGGGCTCAATAAATTTTATCATTATTATCATAAGTATATACAAGGCTTAATAAAACAGTAGGAACCTGCAGGAGAAAACATAATGTCATAGCATAGTAGGCTACTCTCAGGCTACCTGCCAAATCCTATGCCCCCTCCCAAGCCCCAAACAAAGGAGAGTTTCCTGCTCTCCTTTACTTCACCTATCTCCTAACTCTCATTTCTATCCACCTTGAGTTGTAGTCAATTATTTCCAGTCTTATTCCTCTCTTCCTTTTTGTTCATCCAAATCCAATGTCTTTTTTTTTTTTTAATATTTATTTAATTTATTTTTGGCTGCGTCGGGTCTTAGTTGTGGTACTCAGGATCTTCGCTGAGGCACACAGGCTTCTCTAGTTGTGGTGAGCGGTTTTTCTATTTCTAGTTGTGTTGCACAGGCTCCAGGGCACGAGGACTCTGTAGCTGTGATGCCTGGGCTCCAGCTGAGGCAGGCGAGCTCCGTAGTTGTGGCACGCGAGCTCAGTAGTTGCGGCGCGCGGGCACAGTTGCCCCGCGGCATGTGGGATCTCAGTTCCCTGACCAGGGGTCGAACCCTCGTCCCCTGCACTGTAAGGCGGATTCTTTACCAATGGACTACCAGGGAAGTCCCCAATGTAATTTCTTAAAGACAGTGTTTGTGAGATGGAGGTCCAGTGACTATGGCTTTCTGTCATCAGCAAAACCCCTCCTGGATTATCCACGCGGCAGGCAGGGAACATACGGTGGGTGAGTGAAGGCAGAAAGGACTCGTCACAGACACCCAAGCAGAAGCAGCACCCAAGGCGGATTAGGGTCAGATTTCCATGAACCTGAGAGGTGCTGGCTTTGGTCAGAAGGCATCCATGGAGAGCTTACGCCAGAGTACAAGCCCACTGGATGTGTGTCTAGAAAGATAACTGGCCATCCAGAGGAAACCGCACGGAAGGCACCCAAGATGGGATGACATCTTCACAGTTTCAACAAAAAGATAATGAAGAAGAGAATGGAATGAGGAGGGACGGAAGTGAAGGAGTAAAGCGGAGACACCTGGGGAGTGGAATGAGTAGAACTCCTAACCGAATGGCAGGAAGGACGCAGGAGGGGGTGAAAGGAAGCACAGTTTGGGGTGTTCACCTGAGATTTTCTTTTTTTCCAGCAGAGGAATATAAACAACCAGTGTGGGACACATTACTGAGTTTGAAGTGCTTTCAGAATACTTGGGGTGAAATCTCCAGGAAGTATGCGGCAATATAAATCATCTGATTTTGGAAGCAATAAGTTGTGGGGCGGGACCCTGTGACCTGGGGAGAGACTTGATTAGCGCTGCGCAACAACATGCCTCAAGCCACAAAACAACTTAAAACACAGGCAGCTTTTTTCTTTTTCTTTTTTGGCTGCACCGCATTGCATGCAGGATCTTAGTTCACCAACCAGGGATCACACCCGTGCCCCCTGCAGTGTAGAGTGGAAGCACAGGGTCTTAACCACTGGACTGCCAGGGAAGTCCCAAAACACAGGTAGGTTTAAATCTAGCAGCCACATTAAAAAGATAAAAAGAGGGCTTCCCTGGTGGTGCGGTGGTTGAGAGTCCGCCTGCCGACGCAGGGGACGCGCGTTCATGCCCCGGTCCGGGAGGGTCCCGCATGCCGCGGAGCGGCTGGGCCTGTGCGTCCGGGGCCTGTGCTCCACGGTGGGAGAGGCCACAGCGGTGAGAGGCCCGTGTACCGCAAAAAAAAAAAAAAAAAAAAAAAAGTTAAAAAGAAACAGGTGAAAGTAATTTTACATATATATATATATGTGTATATATATATATATATATACACATATATATATATATATATATATATATATATATAAAATTTCCCCCCAACCCCCCAGCCATGCTACACAGCCTTCGGGATCTTAGTTCCCTGACCAGGGAGTAAACTTGGGCCCAGCAGTGAGAGAATGAGAGTGCCGAATCCTAACCACTGGGAATTCCCTACTAATATATTTTTATTTAACCCAAAATATCAGAAAAGAAAGGGAATCAATCACAAAGGCCAGGAAAGAGCACTCATAAAAATACCAAATTAGTTTTGATTATGGTACACAAATGAAAAACACGGTACTCACAGTTTCCGAAGACGACGATGGTCTCTGTAAAGTGTCACCTTGCACCCAAATGCTCTCTGTCACAAATGCTATGTGTTCTGCTTCAAGTATAAAAGGAGAAACCAGAAACAGGGCCCATTTGTTCACGTCATCAATGGACTGGATAGAGGGAAAGAAACACAAAAAGGAAGGATTCAATATGACTTCAAACCACAACTGCTATTTATATCAACATCCAGGACAGCCCCGCCTCTGCAATTCCAGGTGGCATCTAAATAAATAAGGTCATTGGATGCTTTCCTATAGACCATATAAACCCTGCATTTTTTTGTTTAACTGTGACTGTTTAAACAGCTGCAACATCCCTCGATGTCTCATGACAGTTTTAACATCTCTAGGCATTTCTTATCAAGCAATTAATTCTGAAACTTATTCCCACCATTCCTTACTGCTGAGAGCATGTAGGAACCTTGCAAATTACAACTTGGCAGCACATTTAAAGATGAGGCAGCTCAGGGACTTCCCTGGCGGTCCAGTGGTTAGGACTCCGTGCTTCCACTGCAGAGGGCACGGGTTTGATCCCTGGTCGGGGAACTAAGATCCCACATGCTGCTCAGCATGGCCAAAAAGAAAGGAAAAGATGAGGTGGCTCAGAAGTGCATGATGGTCAGCAGAAGCCTGTTCCTGACAGATGCCCGAAGGGCTATTCCTCCTTTTCCTCCAGCCATTACAGCATCAAGATTGGTTAGCAGGGACTTCCCTGGTGGCGCAGTGGTTAAGAATCCACCTGCCAATGCAGGGGACACGGGTTCGAGCCCTGGTCCTGAAGATTCCACATGCCGCGGGGCAACTACGCCCGTGCGCCACAACTACTGAGCGTGAGCTCTAGAGCCCACGAGCCACAACTACTGAGCCCACATGCCACAACCACTGAAGCCCGCGCACCTAGAACCCGTGCTCCGCAACAAGAGAAGCCTCCACAATGAGAAGCCCGCGCACAGCAACTGAGTAGCTCCCGCTCACCACAACTAGAGGAAGCCCTCGCGTAGCAACGAAGACCCAACGCAACCAAAAATAATTTAATTTTTTTTTAATTAAAAAAAAAAAGATTGGTTAGCAGATTGGATGTGTCCATTAGTCTCTGCTCTTCTCCTGAAATTTCTCTAAAAGGACTGTACGTTAATCTACACTAAAAACAAGGCACATCCTTAGCAGAAAAAGCTGAAATTTAAGGCTGCCCCTCCGGGGCGGGGGGCTTTATCATCACCCCGCCCCCGCAAAAAAAAAAGGCATTTGGGTCAAGCTCCACAGTTGCTTATCAGTTCAAATCTGCCCTTGCTGGGAAGAACGGAAAGTATTTTCACCAGGCCTAGCAACCTGGCACAAAGCAGAAGCTTAATAAATATCTGTTGAATCAATTAATGAATGAAAATGAGGGAGAAAAAAAACTCCTCCTATGGGTAAACGTAATTATCAATATAATAGTTAAAAACAAAAGACAGACTGTCCACTTTACTCATAGAAAATGTGTATAGTAAACAAAAAGCTTAAAATTTCTGGTTTGTATAAACTCTCTTTGGTGATACTTACCAGTTCTTGGGGGACCTTCAGTTATATAAACATACACTTTCAGTACTTATGCATATGATTTTAAGTATATAAGGTATGGAGACAGCAAGGGCATAAGATTCAGTTCTGTAAAGTTACTCCAGCCCAGGTAGACCGACAATAGGTATGTACTGAACCAAATCACCAGCCCCACGATATCTGCAATCTTAAGTAACAGTAGCTAATCACAAATAGTCAAACTTTCCAATTGTAGGCCTTGAACATCAGAGCTTAAACTCAACAACCACTACTTCATTCGTTGAAATACTGAGTAACTATTACAGGTCAAGCTGCTTAGCTAAACAGACCCAGTTCCTAGGGAGAAAAGGATAAAGACCGGACATAATGGAAAAGAATATATATATATATATATATATATATATATATATATATATATATATATATAAAAACTGAACCACTCTGCTATACAGCGGAAATTAGCACAACATTGTAAATCAACTACACTTCAATTTAAAAAATGAAAAACAAAGTCACAATAAAACAATACACACTGGAAATATCAAGTGCAATTTAAAGTGAGCACGCAGAGCTGGCTGGCCACACCTAGTCCGGAAACTCAGGGACATCTCTGTGAGACAGTGATTTCTGGGCAAAGCTCTAAGGAGGACAGCAAGTTACAGAAACCCCGAAAGCCCAAAGCGGGTTTGGCCCAGGTGTCCCTACACCCTGCTGGAGCAGTCAGCAAGGGCTGAGGAGCATTAGTTACCGTTATCAAAGCTAACAGAAGCCCAATAAAGTCATGGAGATGTGCAAAAGTAAAACTGTCTCCCAAGAGAATTAAAGACATTTGCATCTCATTATTTTTTGGATGTTCATTATTTCTACTCTAATCTAAATCTCTTAGAGGTGTTTTTTTTTTTAATAAATTGATTGATTGATTGATTGATTGGCTGCGTTGGGTCTTCATTGCGCACGCGGACTTTCTCTGGTTGCAGCCAGCTGGAGGCTACTCTTCCTTGAGCTGTGTGGGCTTCTCATCAGGGTGGCCTCTCCTGTTGTAGAGCATGGGCTCTAGGCGTGGGGACTTTGGTAGTTGTGGCTTGCGGGCTCTAAAGCACAGGCTCAGTAGTTGTGGCGCATGGGCTTAGTTGCTCCGTGGCATGTGGGATCTTCCCCGATCAGGGATCGAACCCGTGTTCCCTGCATTGGCAGGCAGATTCTTAACCACTGCCCCACCAGGAAACTCCCTAGAGGTTATTTTTTAAGTAAATGAATCCAGTTTGGAAACCACTACTATAAAAAAATCCACCCCTCAATTATTCCTCATTTTATCTTTCTCAGTCAGGGTTCCTTACAAGAATTAAGCCCTCCTTCCCTCAGGAGTCCATTGTATGTAATGAATGAACACCTAGGCGATATTACATATGCACTCTCTTAGAACTTATCATATTCTGTGTTATATAGTATACCAACAAGGATGGGCATTTTTTTAAAATAAATAAATATATTTATTTATTTATTTTTGGCTGCGTTGGGTCTTTGTTGCTGCCCGCGGGCTTTTACAGACTTTTTCTAGTTGCGCCGAGCGGGGGCTACACTTCGTCGCAGTGCGCGGGCTTCTCATTGCGGTGGCTTCTCTTGTTGTGGAGCACGGGCTCTAGGCGCGCAGGCTTCAGTAGTTGTGGCGCGCGGGCTTAGTTGCTCCTCAGCATGCGGGGTCCTCCCGGACTGGGGCTCGCACCTGTGTCCCCTGCATTGTCAGGCAGATTCTTAACCACTGCGTCACCAGGGAAGTCCCAGATGGGTATTTTTGATTTGTAGCATCAAAGTATAATCCCATGTCTAAGCATAACCTCAACAAAATATTCAAACCTGAGATAAGATTTTAATTCCCACATGGTGTATGGTTTCACACACAAAGAAAATCTCATTTTAATGCTATGAGTGATCGAACTTTCCAGAAGGAAGAGGAAAGGACAAGAAACCCATCAAAAGCAAAACACTTTTAAATGTTAATGACAAAGTGGGTGAAGTCAATGGAAATTTGCACAGAACTGCACTGTGAAGCCCATTTCTGATAGCTGAGTGGAAAGAACTATTGTTCCCATCCACAGAAAGAGAGCTGAGGTTTTGCAGTGATCAAACGACAGCCCCAGGTCACACTGTGGGTGACAGAGCCGGTTGAACTTACAGCCTTACAGCCACCAGGCTAAGTATTGGGCCAAAAGACAAGATTGTGTGCAAACCGAAACTAAAAAGATTCAGAGATAATCAGTAGGTGCCCGACTGGTAAATGACGCAGCTGACAGGAGCGGGGGACAGGGCAGTTTTTGTCACCTCGGGAACACCTGACAGAAAGCTGAGGATTTGCTGTCTTTCTCTGAAATCAGGTTCAACCAAACTCCAGCCCACAGGGTAGGCGGGAGAGGATGTCAGGAAAGAGGCTCTAGGTGGGCACTGCTCAGGTGCTAATCGACTCCGCACAGGCACACAGGCACAAGCCTACTTTGCACCGCCAAGAGCCAGGCGACCATACGCTCGCGCCGGCACCCCGTGGAGAGGAGACCAGATCGCCTGTCACAGTTTCGGTCTCATCCAGGCTTCCATGGGCATCGCGTGCAGTGTAGCCCCGGAGCCTGCCGCTCCCCAGACCCCACGCTCGCGACCTCCCGGCGGCGCAGAGGGTGCCCCCAGGCTGCACAGCCCATGGCGGAGCGCGGGGTCCCGGGGGCGCTTCCGGCACCGGGCAGACCCCGAGGCCGCGCCCCCGCCCCGCCCGGCCCCGCCTTCCGCGCCCCCCGGCGCCCGCGCTCGCCCGCCCACCTGGCTCTCGCCGACGCAGAAGACGCGGCCGCCGCGGCTCAGGCACACGCGGGCGCCCCGGGGCTGCGCAGTCGCGCGGCAGAAGGTGAAGGAGCAGCGCGAGGCCCGCAGCTGCTGCACCGTGGTGCGCACTAGCGCGGCGGGCCCGTGCCCCCAGCGCGCCCACAGGTACAGGTAGCACAGCGTGATGAGCATGGCCGGCCGGCCGGCGGCGGAGCGCGAGCCCGGGACGCTCGCACCACCGGCCGGCCCGCCAGAGCGCTCGGCCCCGCCCTCCCGCCGGCCGGAAGAGGCTGCGCCGCCGGGGAGAGGCCGCGCCGGCTGGAGAAGGCCGCGGGGTGGCGGGGGAGGGGGACGTTTGTATGGAGGGAGATGGGAGGCCTGGACTGGAGGGAGGGGTGTGGGGAAGGGAGGTGATGGAGGGAGAAGAGAGGCCGTGCCCGGGGAGGTGAGTGGGAGGGGATCAGGGGAGGCCACTCAGGGTGGAGGGTGGAGGTAACGGGATGGAGGGAGAAGGCGGGCGGTGAGGTAGGTTGGGGACCTGGGGGGTAAGCCCGGTAGCCCGCTTAAGCCAGAGTCTGGCCTCCTTTGCTTGAGGGGTGGGAGGCGAAATGAGGAAGGGGCTGTGTATGTGTTTATAACGTCAGCAGCCGACATTAACCAGCCAGCACCGTACCAGGAGCCAAAGTGTGCTGATACACACAACTGCTGCCCAGTCCAAGTGGGAAGATGAGGTGAGGCTGTTTTTATTAGGTTATACCAGGCCTTCATGCAAAAAGGACTTTAAGATAAATGACATAAATTCATACAGTGCAATAATAAGTGTATTTCTGGACTCTTAAAGTAAGGACGGGAAACAAGCTGAAGACAGAGGAGCACTGAAAAGGCGGCCTGGTGCTCTTGAATACGCGGGTCACCAGTTTCACTGTGATATCCTAAGATCAGTAGAGAAAGTGAAACAGGATTCAGTGTTCTTGTCCCCTGAGAGAGGCATCGTGATTCCTCATGCTGACAGAGGTTTCTCCCCGGAACCTCATTTTTTTTTAAAGGCAGTAGGTAAAGAACAGGGTCCTCAACAGCTCTGATGCAGAGCAGAGGTTTTCCCTAGGTTGCTTCCTGTTCCCTAGGTTGCATTCGATGTAAGTGGATGGCATATTGCAGTAAAAGCAGTCAGGGAGGCCACTCCCAAGTCTTTCTTAATCCCAGGGCTGATTTTTAAGTACCCTGACCATTTATTCATCTGCTTTAAAACAGCAGTATAGGAAGCCCACTTTCAGACCCTCAGGCTTCCTCTCAGAGGACATAGAAAATTCTTCTCGTTGCATATAGCAACAATACATTTAAAAAGAGAGAGAAACCAAAAGGAAATAACTGGACTCAAAAACAAGATAAGCATCAAGTGGACCAAAAATTGTAAAAAGACAGGAAGCGATGAGCAGGGCTGAAGCCACATCCTACGTGTGCCTACAGGGCAGCGGCAGTTGGGAAGTAGATGCTGGCGCAGTATCAAGACCTAAAATTGTGTCACTGGAGGAACAAATGAGCAAAAGTCTCATCTGAGGAGGGACTCCTCCCATCCACGATTACACAGGGCTAAGCAGTCAGGAATTTAGAAAATGAAAAGGCTTAACAGAGTGATTAACCCTAATGTTCTGCTAGAAGAGCACTTCACATAGCCTTCTTGGAGTTTGCTAAATTATGGCTCTAAGGACCAGCCTCTCCCCCCGCCCAGCTAGGAACGGAGAGGTCATCTCTTCTACCTGAAGGAGACAAGCATCCCTAGTTTTTCCAACTTCCTTAAGAGCTTTGCACCCTCTGCTTCCCACAGGCACCATAACTCCATCTGGCCAGATGGGAACTTTCCAGGTTTGCCCTTAGATGCTTCAGGATGTCATGGTCTCAGAAAACATCATGGGAAAACGTGAGGATCAACCAGTTCTCGGTTACAAAGGGTGGGGACCATAGTGGGTCAGTATGAACTGAGAAGGGGGTAAGGTCCCTTCCGGACCCTTGGATTGAGGAACACTGATACCATTTACGCCCAGGAAGGAATACAGTAAGGCTGGTAGAAGGGGAGGAATAAGAGAAGTCACACAGTAGGCCCTGTTTATGATCCCACATAAAATGATGTGAAAAGGCTCAGGGATGGAGCTTAGGTTCATCATCCCCAGATAGCAAAGGGGAAAGATGTAAAAATAAGACATCAGGGGATCTTACTGTATATGTCCCTGATTCACATCCTGTAGTCCCTCACTACTCAAAATTTGGTCCTTGGATGTATTGGGATCACCTGGGGACTTGCTAGAAATGCAGGATCCCATGCCCCACCCCAGAACCACCAAGTCAGTATCTGCACTTTAACAAAATCCCCAGGTGATTCACAGTTCAAGAAGCAGTGCTAAAGTCACCTCTGTCCTTCCCTGCATCTGGGTTGCTCTAGACTCGTAACAAGCCTCTTCCAAACTGTTGCAGAGAAAAAGACCAGAGTAGGAATTTAAAAGCAAGACTCTGTGATTCATAGGAACGTCACTACAGGAAGGAAGGCACTGCTTGACAGCCAAGTGACTGAAGGCCACCTCAGTGGTAATCCATCAGAATGATTAGCTTTCTCTAAGAACAGCCTTCCCTGGGACTTAACTGGTGGTCCAGTGGTTAGGACTCCACATTTCTACTGCAGGGGGCACGGGTTCGATCCCAGGTCGGGGAACTAGATCAGGCATGTTATGCAGCACCACCAAAAAAAAAAAAAAAAAAAAAAAGAACAACTACTTTCCCATAATCGGTCTCTAGTCTCCAGCCCTTAGGAGACATGCCCTGGAAATGATGGTTTGGGGACAGGGCAGAGTGTAAGCCAAAAGAATATTACTCCTCTAGGGAAAGCTGTCCTGCCCCCATTAAATAGATGACTGCTCCTCCCCAGGGGAAGCCTGTTATACTGACATCAGCTCTGTCTGAACTTGGAAAGCATTCAGAACGCTAATAAGTCAAATGACCAGAGCTGGGAAGGATAGTTTGTTTTTGAAATAACCCGAGTCTAGTAGGAAACTTGAGTAGACACTGAAATTTAAATAGCCGAACTGTAGGGACTTCCCTGGTGGTCCAGTGGGCAAGACTCCTTGATCCCAATGCAGGGGGGCCCAGGTTTGATCCCAGCTCACAGAACTAGATCCGGCATATGTGCCGCAACTATGAGCCCACATGCCGCAACTAAAGGTCCCGAGTGCCACAACTAAGACCCGGTGCAGCCAAAATAAATAAGTAGCTGAACTGTAAACAGTTCACTTTTAGCAGTTAAAGTACATAGTCTCTATTTTGTAGGTAAAAGAAAACTGTTCCCTCCACAACAGTGTTGGACTGCTAAAAACAAATGATATTCAGAGATCCCCAGAGTCTCAAGAATGGCCATCTATTTGAAAAGTTGGCCTCCAAAAAAATAAATAGATATTTAATGTTTTTTTCCCCCGCCATGCCCCGGGACTTGCGGGATATTAGTTCCCCAACGAGGGATTGAACCTGAGCCCTCAGCAGTGAAAAAACAGAGTCTTAACCACTGGACCACCAGGGAATTCCCCAGATATTTAATTTAAATCATGAGGTTTCGTTGGTAAAAAGTATAAAATGTGAAGAGCTTTTCTTTGAATATTTGACTGTCTGGAAAATGTCAGTATGATTATCTGCATACACACATGCAGTTAAAAATCAAGTGAATTAAACTTTTTAAACCAATAGTCCTTTTTATTATGGGTTTACACTCAAAAAGGAAAATGCAGTTTGGGACTGATAGAAATAAGCTACTAGCCAAAGAACAGATCAGAGGCTTGGGCCAGGATCAGGGCCTCAAAGGGAAACAATTGTTATTTAAATCTTGCTGATTAGCAAATGCCCAGGCCCTGTAAAGGTAGGGATCAAACCAACCACCACCACCACTACCCTTGGTCAATTTTGTACCAAATAATCCAGCATGCCACAACTACTGAAGCCCACACACCTAGAGCCCAAGCTCTGCAACAAGAGAAGCCACCGCAATGAGAAGCCCGCGCACCGCAACGAAGAGCAGACCCCGCTCGCCACAACTAGAGAAAGCCTGCGCACAGCAGCGAAGACCCAATGCAGCCAAAAATAAATAAGTAAATAAATTTATTTTTTAAAAAAACCATTTAGCAGATAAACATGAAAAGGTGCTCAATCTCAAAGGCATCTGCAAATTAAAACCTTAACGGGAATTGGTATATGCCCAACAGACTGGCAGAGATTCCCTTCTTAATCCCTAAAACCGTGGCTTCTCCCCTCATTGCTCAAAGATCTAACCATTCTCAGTTTTCATCCCTCCCATTTTTCCGCACCATTTGCCTCCCTGGCTAATGGTGTCTCAGTCTCTACCAGTCAGGGAAATAGAAACCGAGAGCTGGCTACAGACACTCTGAAGGTGCTGACACACCAAACACGGACAGGGAGGCGACGGAGAGAACAGAAATGGCAGAAAACTGCTACCCGTCTGCAGGAAGGTGGGGTGACCTCAGCCCAGGAGGCAGGGCTCCCGCCTGCAGGAAGGTGGGGTGACCTCAGCCCAGGAGGCAGGGCTCCCGCCTGCAGGAAGGTGGGGTGACCTCAGCCCAGGAGGCAGGGCTGCCTGGGGGAAGCCAGATGGAGCCACAGGGAAAAAGCAGCTGCTGCCGGAGCTGGAGAGAAGGGCAAGTTCCACCGGCTTCTCCATTCCTCTGGCTTCTGCTGTCCCGTGGCTGAACCTCTCTGGAAGCCACACAGCAAGGAGCATCAAAGAACCTTGGGAATCACTGGAGAGAGGGGACTCCTTGCAGAAGGTGGGAGGGGATCTGAGAGAAAACAGGCAAGTAGCCAGCCCCCATCCTTTCGGAAACCCTTTCCTGGAGCTTTTTCAGAATTCACTGGGTGGGGATGGGGGAGTGGGGAGGGACCAGTCATTTTCTGTTTGTAACTACGTTATGTATGGGCTGATTTGTAGGGACCCCCATACCCCGACGACAAAAATGCTTACATTGAGGTCATGAACCTTAGTACCTCAGAATGTGACTCTTTTGGGAGATAGGGCCTTTAAAGTGATGATTCAAGTAAGATGAGGTCATATGGGTGGGCCCTGGTCCAGCATGACTGGACTCCTTTAAGAGATTAGGACACAGAGGGAAGACCATGTGAAGGTACAGTGAGAAAAAGGCCATCCACAGGCCAAGGAGGGAGTGCTCAGAAGAAACCAACTCTGAACACCTTGACCTTGGACTTCTGGCCTCCAGACTGTGAGGAAATCGATTTCTGTTGTTTAAGCCAGTCCGTGGTACTTTGTTACAGCAGCCAGAGCTGACTCATACATCCTAGTTCTCAGTAGCTCTTCTCTCTCTCTTACCCTTCTTTGAGCCATCGGGCACAGGTGAGTCTTTGCCCCCAACTTCTGGCCTCACCTACGTTCTCTTCCTGGGTGGTCCCATTTGCCCTCTTGGTTTCAGTGGCCACCACTCTGGCCACAATGCTCAGATCCTCTGGCCTCTCCCAGGCTCCAGTGCCACAATTATTGCTTCTGCATATCTCTATTTGGATGGTCTCTTGGTATCTCAGGAGCAACAGGAATAAAACCAAATGTATTTTTCTCCCACAAATTCCCTCTTCATCTTGATTTCTCTACCTCTGTTAATGACATCACATTCTCCTTTTCACCTGGACCTAGAACTTAGTCATCTTGGAGTCCCTACTCCTCTCCATTCCTGCATCCTGTTTATTTCTGTTTCAGTTGATGGTACCACCACACACTGTCTCAGGAGTCTCCAGTCCAGGCCCCCATTCTGCTCCATGGGAACAAGAACATGATAGCCTCCTCGCTAATTCCCTTCAGGGCCTCTTGTTTCCCAATGCCCTGCTTACACCAGCACTCCTCCATTTGACTTTCTCAAGTGCAGCCCCAGTCCCGTCACTCCCCTTCTCAAACCCTTCAGTGCCCGCCCCTCACCACCAGCAAGTGCAGGGGCTCCTGCCTGGTACTCAGGACCCCCCTTAGTGCCATCCATTCCCTTATTTCACATCTGCGCACGCAGCACTGCTTGCCACTGTGCATGTCCCTCCATTTAACCCTCTCTGTATGGGCGCTGCTGTCCCCCTCTTGCAGAGGAGGAAATTGAATTTTAGAGCAATTAAGTGACTTGCTTAAGGTCTCACAACTACTGGATATTCGGGAAGCTGGGGGCTGAATTTATGACTTTCTGGCTGCAAAGTCTTACTTGATAAACTGGGCAGACTGGGAGCAAAGAATGCCATATGCACAGTGATCAATAAACAGAAATGAGACTCAAGATCCAGGAGGGAACGGGTGGCAGAAGGTTCAGGGTGTGCCATTGGGAGCCCTGAAGACCGCCATTGGTACCCAGATCATATAGGCTGGAACTGTCCAGAGTTTAGACACACCCACAAAGCTGCTGTGGGATTTCATCCGGAGCACCAGGGCAAACAGCTGGCTCTGGAAACACACAAAGCATATGCCAGTAGACACGGGGGGCTTCTGATACTGCTTCTGCACGACAGCTGAATGTCACTAATTCATTACTGTTTTAAGTATAGGAAAATCCAGAGTTAAAAACTCGAGTCTAAATGCAGTGTGGTAAGTAAGTAAATAAATAAAGGCAATGTGGTATCCCGAATTGGATCCTGGGACAGCAGAAGGACTGTAGTGGAACAACTGGTGAAATCTGAGGTCTGTAGTTTAGTTAATAGTATTGTACTAATAATGTTAATGTTGTGAGGTTTCTGTTTTGTTTTTTGGTGGCTTTTTTAAATTGAACTATAGTTGATGTACAGTGTTGTACCAGTCTCTGCTGTACAGCAAAGTGACTCAGTTACACACATATATACATTCTTTTTTATATTCTTTTCCATAATGGTTTATCCCAGGAGATGGAGCACGGTTCCCTGTAGGAACAGTAGCACCTTGTTTATCCTGTGTGTTTTGATAAATCCATGGTTGTATAAGATATCAACACTGGAGGAAGCTAGGTAAAAGAACTCTGTACTATTTTTGCAACCTGTTTGTAAGTCCAAAAGTATTTCAAAATAAGTTGTGAAAATTAAACGGTGACCTTCCACAGAATTTCAATGGCATTTTTTCCCTTGTCCCTAACTGGTTATGTGGTCTTTTTTTTTTTTTTTTTTTTTTAATATTTATTTGGCTGCCCTGGGCCTTAGCTGAGGCATGTGGGATTTAGTTCCCTGACCTGGGATCCAACCAGGGTTCCCTGCATTGGGAGTGTGGAGTCTTAACCACTGGGCCACCAGGGAAGTCCCTAGCCATGTGGTCTTAATTAAGCACTTCATTTCATCTCTCTGGACCCCAGTTTTTCAACTATTTTAAAAAGTAGGAGGGACACAAACCAGATCATCTCTAACTTCCCCTTCAGGCTCTGAAATTCTCAGATCCTAATACATTTACACCATGATTCAGTTTGCAAGGATTTGATTTGCAGTGACCTCATTCACCTCCATATGCCCAGTATTCAGCACTGCGGTATAGCACAGTAGGTGCTGCATAAAAGTTTCTTGAATCTAAACTGGCTCATACCTCTAGTATCTGTAACATGAAGTAGAACTGTTAACTCTTTTACCCAGTTGGCCACTACAGAGCGAAGTACTCACAAAATTTTCTCCGCAGAAAGCAAATTTATCTTCATCCAGCAGAGGGGAGTGGTCCTTTACATCCTAGGCACGTAAAGGTTTTCCTCATTGGGGAGGGGAGTCACCATCTGTGAGCAATTACCTGCCCATCAGATAGGACCTGCAGTTAGGGTGATTAGTACCTTAAGTTTCCAGAAGACCAGAAAACGCCACACACACATTCACAAGCAAATGAAGTCTAAACCACCTCAGCAGATGGGAGAATGAACAGCAAACAGTTGAAACCCCATCCTTAGAGGAGAGTTTGTCTTCCTAGCAACCTGTCCCATTTTCTGAACAAAGATCTCTCTTGTAAAGGGCCAGTTGGGGGATTACCTGACGGTCCAGTGGTTAGGACTCCACGCTTTCACTGTGCAGGTTCAATCCCTGGTGGGGGGAACTAAAATCCCATAAGCCTTGAAGCGCGGCCAAAAAAATTTTTTTAATAAATAAAATAAAGGGCCAGTTACTAAGGTCAAAGGAATGAATGGGGAAGATGACTAACACGTTTACAATTAAAATGAGAATCATCATTAGCAGCGCATCCCCGCAGCAGCCTAGGGCTGAGCCTGTGTGAGCATCCCAGACAGGGCATATCTGAGCCCTGAGAAGGGGGCAAGGAAGAACAAAGGGACAAGCAGAGGGACATCAAGGGAGAACTAGGAAAGTAAAGGAACTGAAGGATCAAAAACTAAAAGGGTCCTAAACCAGAGGGCCCTGTGAGTGTGCGTGTCACCCAGCAAAGCACAGGTGAAAAAGACTGATTCAAAAAGCAGACTCAGCCTGAAATGGTGGATACTGCAGTAACACCAAGGACAGATACGTCCTCTCCTTGTGGCTGAAAGCTCCACAGAAAGGGACCGATGAGTCACATAATAATTTTCTCTTTGCTCTCAGCCAGCCTGAACATTTTCCCCTAGGAGCTGAAACTTCGGTGACTAGAGAAAACCAAACAGTGGGAAAAAAAGTCATACCTATTATAAACCTTCGCCTACTGGAAATTTCATGGGTCTGGAAAGGGAAGTTCCATGGAAAGAATCAATGGGAAAGTGGGAGCGTTCATACAACCCCTTACATTCCCAGCCTGGGCTTTGCTTCCTTGTTTTCACTGAATTTATGATTCCATAGAAGCACCACTATCCAGTCTCCATAGAGGCGAAGCTGCACTGCCCCTTGTTGATGTCCCTTGCTTTGCAGTCAACCTTTGATTTTTAAAAGGCCTTTATGCAGACCCTGCTTCTTAGCCCCCAAAGCTAAAAGTTTATAATAAAATAACAGTAAATCTGGTGGAATAAAAAGAGAAATTCAGACTGTAGAAAAGGAAGAAGCATCTCAGTAACCACAGGGCTGCTATGTTCTGTGTTTATAAAATGCTTGTAAAGCCCTGAACAGAGAAAGAGCCGTTTCCTGGAGAAGCCAAGAGCAGATGATGCAGCCGCACTGGGACAGCTTTAAGCAGCCCGCTGTGAACAAGATTCCAGCTCCGGAAAGCTGAGTGCATCCAGCCCCCATCAGGCATCTTGAAAATGAAAAGAGCAAAAGCAGAAGAGCAAGCCGTGATTAAACTACTCCTTTCTATAAATAACTCCCTCTAAGGGCATAAACAGCATGATCAAGACAGGAAACCCGAGCCCTTTCTCGGGGAACCCACCCACCAGCGTGCCCCTCGGCCCCCGGCGCCCCAGCCCTTTACCTGGCAGGAGGGAGCCCAGGGAGCACGTGCCTGTGGGCCGAGCCCGGGACCCCGCGGCTGCTCTCCAGGCCTCCGGGCCCCAGCACCTGCGCCCCGCGGTGCAGCGCGGCCGACGGAGTGGGAGGCCGCCGCCGAAATGTACCCGAGGAGGGCAGAGGCTTCAACACCAAGGACAGAGCAGGTGGCAGCGGGGACGTGGGAAGCAGACGGTGGGAAAGGCCGGGTCGGGATACCCGCCTCGGTGGGGCCCCGCTGCCGCGGCACAACCCCAAATGCTGACCGCTCCCCAGCCCGCTCCGGCCACCGCTGGCCACCCTGGCGTGGGCTTCTGTCTGCTCCAGAGCACCCTTCCCGCTGCTCTCCTCTACTGGGCGGCCTGGAACACTGCGCCTCGCCTTCCCCAACATCCTCCTACCTGAACAACTGAAACATTAGGTCTTGCCTTAAATGTCAAAATGTCACCTCCTGGGGGTGGCGGAAGGCCCCCTTCCACACTGCCCTGTAACCACGCTCACCCACCTTGCACTGCTGATGCAAAGGGTCTGCCTCGCCCTGGAGACTGGAAACCCTGGGGGGCAGGGACCGGATCTGGCTGGATTCCCAGCTCTTAGTGAAGGTGGCTGAAGGTTTTGCTTAATGAGTGAGAGAGAAAAGTAGCCAAATTGGACTACTCTCGATAGGATGTTTTCTGAAGAAGGGGCAGAGGATGGGGCTTAAATTGTTGACTCAGAGGATTTCTCTTCCCGGTGTTACTCCTTCCTTCATTACAAGAGTGACTGAGAGCTGGATTTAACTCTTCCTTTTCCTTTACTAAGTAAAAGCAACACCGGATTTCCACTGCTGCCCTAGGGATGAGGGACTCTGCCATTTGAACCCTGAATCCTTCACTTCCAACACAGCAATTTCAAGCAAGGACTTAAGGTTTCCTCTGCTGGGGAATAGGGAATTCATGATTCTGTGGTGGAGCACAGACTGACGCATGGTATCAATTAGAATACTCCCCCAAAAGGGAAAAAATCGTCTCTGACCTCCAGGAAGTGCTTATGGATGGTCCACGGAATAACTCCAGCTCAGAGAAAAACCTCAATCTAAAAATCTCCATCACTGTTGATAAATAAGAGGGCTGAAATTCAGGGGTAATCAGAATCAACATCTTCAAATGACATGATTTTTGACAGCTACGAAATATTCCACGTTTGGGTGTCCATGATTTGTGTAGCCATTCTTACGTTGTTGGGACTGTTTTAGAACAGTCCTGTACAAAACTTGAAAGCCACCTCTCTGGTAATTGTTTAGGATATATTCCTGTGATCCTATAAGTAACTTTATTGGGTCAGAGGATATAAACCTTTCTAAGACTATTGAAATATAAAGCCAAACTTCTTACCTCAAATGCTGTATAATTTTATCTTCTAATAAAAGACTGAGGGCTTATTTTAGCGCACGCTTTGTCAATATCAAGTGCTCTAACAGAAGTTTTTTTAAATCTTTGCTATTTTGATTAATGAAAAATTGTATCTCTTTAAAAGATTAGTTTTTCTTTCCTTTTGAATTACTAGAAAAACCTTTTTTTTTTTTTTTTTTTTTTTTTTTTTTTTTTTTGCAGTACGCGAGGCTCTCACTGCTGTGGCCTCTCCCGTTGCGGAGCACAGGCTCCGGACGTGCAGGCTCAGTGGCCATGGCTCACGGGCCTAGCTGCTCCGCGGCATGTGGGATCCTCCCGGACCGGGGCACGAACGCGTGTCCCCTGCATCGGCAGGCGGACTCTCAACCGCTGCGCCACCAGGGAAGCCCGAAAAACCCTTTTATGTTAGTTTTGTTTGAAGTATAGTTGACTTATAATATATTTGTTTCAGGTGTACAACATAGCAATTCAATATTTTTAATAGATTATACTCCACCTAAAGTTATTACAAAATGATGGCTATATTTCGCTGTGCTGTACAACACATCCTTCTTGCTTATTTATTTTATAGTTTGTATCTCCTACCCCTATCCTGCCCCCCGTTTCCTCTCCCCACTAGTAAACCACTAGTTTATTCTCTATGAGTCTATGTTTTGTTATATACACTTGTTTGTTTTATTAGAAAAACTTGTTTTTTCCATTGTTTTACTGGTCATTGGATTTCTTTTTTTTTTAAACATCTTTATTGGAGTAATTATAATTGCTTTACAATGGTGTGTTAGTTTCTGCTGTATAACAAAGTGAATCAGTTATACATATACGTATATCCCCATATCTCTTCCCTCTTGCGTCTCCCTCCCTCCCACCCTCCCTATCCCACCCCTCCAGGTGATCACAAAGCACCAAGCTTATCTCCCTGTGCTACGCAGCTGCTTCAAGCTATCTATTTTACATTTGGCAGTGTATATATAAGTCCATACCACTCTCTCACTTCATCCCAACTTACCCTTCCCCCTCCCGGTGTCCTCAAGTCCATTCTCTACATCTGCGCCTGTATTCTTGTCCTGCCCCTAGGTTCTTCATAACCATTGTTTTTTGTTTCTTTGTTTGTTTTTTGCGGTACACGGGCCTCTCACTGTTGTGGCCTCTCCCGTTGCGGAGCACAGGCTCCGGACGCGCAGGCTCAGCGGCCATGGCTCACGGGCCCAGCCGCTCCGCATGTGGGATCTTCCCGGACCGGGGCACGAACCCGTGTCCCCTGCATCGGCAGGTGGACTCTCAACCACTGTGCCACCAGAAAAGCCCATAACCATTGTTTTTTAGGTTCCATATATATGTGTTAGCATACGGTATTTGTTTTTCTCTGGTCATTGGATTTCTGTATGAATTATCTGCTCATATCCATTGCCATTTTTTCTTTTGTTTTGTTATTGAAATATAGTTGACATACAATATTATGTTAGCTTCAGGTGTACTACATATGATTTGATATTTGCATACATTATGAAATGATCCCAGAATAAGTCTAGTAACCATCTATCCTCATAGAAAGTTATTGCAAAATTACTGACCATATTTCTTATGCTGTATATTACGTCCCATTGGCTTACTTATTTCATAACCGGAGGTTTGTACCTCTTAATCCCCTTTACCTATTTTGCCCCACCCCCCCATTTGTTCGCTGTATCCATGAGTCTTTTCTCATTTTGTTTTGTTTTTTAGATTCCACATATATGAGATCATTCGGTATTTGTCTTTCTTTGTCTGACTTACTTCACTTAGTGTAATACCTTCTAGCTCCATCCATGTTGTCCCAAATGGCAAGATTTCTCTTTTTAATGCCTGTAATATTCCATTGTGTGTATGTATGTGTATATATATATATATATATATATATATATATATATATATATACCATATCTTCTTTATCCATTCATCTAATGATGGACACTTAGGTTGCTTCCATATATTGGCTGTTGTAAATAGTACTGCAATGAACATTGGCATGCATATATCTTTTCAAATTAGTGTATTTGTTTCCCTCAGGTAAATACTCCAGTGGAATCGCTGGATCATACAGTAGTTCTATTTTTAGTTTTTTGAGACACCTCCATGCTGTTTTCCATAGTAGCTGCAACAATTTTCATCCCCACCAACAGTGTAGAGTACGAGTTCCCTTTTCTCCACATCTCCACTAATGCTTACTTATTGTCTTTTTTATGATAGCCTTTCTGACAGGTATGAGGTGATATCTCACTGTGGTTTTGATTTATAATTCCCTGATGATTAGTGATGTAGAACATCTTTTCATATGTCTGTTGGCCATCTGCATGTCTTCTTTGGACAAAAGTCTATTCAAGTCCTCTGCCCATGTTTGAATCAGGTTGTTTGTTTTTGTTTTGGCTGAGGAGCAGGTGGGAACTTAGTTCCCTGACTGGGCCCCCTGCATTGGGAGCACAGAGTCTTAACCACTGGACCGCCAGGGAAGTCCTTGGTTGTTCGTTTTTTCTATGTTGAGTTCTATGAGCTGTGTACCTATGTTGGATATTAACTCCTAATCAGACATATTGCTTGCAAATATCTTCCCCCATTCTGTAGGCTACTTTCTTGTTTTGTTGATAAGTTTCCTTCATTGTGCTAAAGTCCATTGCCATTTTTCAGTTTTGGTGTGTTTCTTGTTGATTTTATGGGTTCTTTATATATTAAGGACATTAACTCTAGGCTGGCAAATACTTGTGGCATTTTTTTTTTCTTTTTTAGCTGTGTTGGGTCTTTTTTTTTTGGCTGTGTTGGGTCTTTTTTTCTTGGCTGTGTGTGGGTTTTCTCTAGTTGCAGCGAGCAGGGGCTACTCTTCGTTGTGGTGCGCAGACTTCTCATTATGCTGGCTTCTCTTGTTGTGGAGCACAGGCTCTAGGCATGTGGGCTTCAGTAGTTGTGGCACATGGGCTCAGTAGTTGTGGCTCACGGGCTCTAGAGCACAGGCTCAGTAGTTGTGGCACACGGGCTTAGTTGCTCCATAGCATGTGGGATCTTCCCAGACCAGGGCTTGAACCTGTGTCCTCTGCATTAGCAGGCAGATTCTTAACCACTGCACCACCAGGGAAGTCCCACTTGTGGCATATATTTAACCCAGTTTGTCATTTGCCTTTTAATTTTGTTTAAGATGATTTTTAATGTACCATTTTTACATTTTAATTAAACAAAACCAATTTTTTCATGACTTTTTCCATTGTTTTTATGTTTAGAGAGTCCTCCCCAATTTCCCAACCTATAAATATTCCCTAGTACTTATAATTTTTAAATGGTTACATTTCGGATTAGACCATCATCTTGAAGGCCTCTTCCAATTATAAAATTATAAGTTTCCTGATTTTATCTACATTGCTATTTTCAAATTCGACATACAAAAACAGTAGATACCAGTGATGTTTTAAATTTTAATCTGTTATTCAACACATTCAATAGAATTTCTGTAACATATGTAAGGTACAAAGTCTAGTAATAAGATGAACGTTGTGTACCTACCCCTCAACGTAAGAACTAGAATGTTGCCAAATGTGCTTGATAGCCTATTGAACTTGCATTCATATAAAATCCTAAAAACTTTCTTTTTTCTAAAACTCACGAATCCTAATTCTATCTATACTTCTGCTGCTGCTATTTGAAACCAGTGTCAACATGTTGATGCCTGTTAAAGTGTATCCTGTTGACTGCACCCCTTGGATCCAGCCAGCTGGGATCTGCCATCCTAACTATTAAGCTACCCTCCTAGATTTACATCCCCCATGAAAGGCAGCATCTCACCTGGAGAAGCTTGGAAATCAAATCAAGTGATAAACTCTTTGATAAATACTCCATCCTGGATATCCCTCTTGAACACTTTACAGTGCGTATTTAAAAAAGAAAAGAAAGGAAGGGAGAAAGGGAGAAAGGAAAAAAACGAGAATAATGCCAATAACTCTGTACTTCTTGTCTACCCCATCCCCCTGCCTCCCTTTCCTCAATTTTACATTTTTAATTCCCATGCTTTAAAAAATAAAAATACAGGGACTTCCCTGGGGGTCCAGTGGTTAAGACTCCATGCTTCCACTGCAGGGGGTGTGGGTTCAATCCCTGGTCGGGGAACTAAGTTCCTAAATGCCACTTGGAGCAGCCAAAAAATAAAAATGTCTTAACACAAGTGAATACATCCCTACACGTACATTGTGGGGTTTTTAGCTTTATAAAAATAATATTATTCAAAAAGTAAACTTCTGAGCCTTGCATTTTTTCCGATCATTGTTTCTAAGATTCACACATAGAATTGTGTGTATTCGTTTTCACTTCGATATAATATCCTGCTATATGACTGTACCATAATTTGGTTAGCCATTGTCCTATTGATGGACACTGGGTTATTTCCAGCTTGTTCACTCTGACCAACAATGCTGCTCTGAGCATCCCCTTACTTGTCTGCAGGGCCCATGGGCACGCGTTTCTCTGGGAACAGACCTAGGACAGGAATTACTGGATTGAGTTAATGTTCAGTGTTAAAGGATAATACTAAACTGTTTTCCAAAGTAGTTATAGCAATTTACATTCCCATTACCAGTGGTTTTTGTTTCAACTCAGTATCTTTTAGGCCAAATGCTCTTTCTTTTTATTTTAGATTTATACTGATTTTCACAACTGTCTTGGAGAATCATGAGGTTCTTGAACACAAAACAGCACATTGTGGTTCTTGATCAGCAGAATCCCCCAGAAACAATTGAGTCAGCTAATCACAAATCCCTTATTGTCCAATGTCTAAATTTAGGCCATGGTGGCTTGGATTAGACCCATGGGTCCCAGGACAACGGCAGGGGTGTTACTAACTAAAAAGTCTTTTGTAAGCACGGTGTGGGGAGTTTTCCAGCAATGGGAGAGAGTCCTTTGCATGAGCAGCTGCTTTCAGAATCTCCTGCTATTTGTAGCTCTGTGTTCTCTCCTCCCATTTTACATACAACCTTCTATTTAAATCAGCCACTCTTGGAATCTTAAATTACTACTCTCTACTTAAAGGCCATCCAAACATTTACACTCTTTGATTTGGTATTCATAATTCTGAGCATTTATCCTAAAAATGGTAACAAAAGAAGAAAGAGGGCTTCCCTAGTGGTGCGGTGGTTAAGAGCCTGCCTGCCAACACAGGGGACATGGGTTAGAGCCCTGGTCTGGGAAGATCCCACATGCCGCCGAACAACTAAGCCCGTGCACCACAACTACTGAGCCTGCGCTCTAGAGCCCGCGAGCCACAACTACTGAGCCTACGTGACACAACCATGAAGCCCACGCGCCTAGAGCCTGTGCTCCGCAACAAGAGAAGCCACCACAATGAGAAGCCCGCGCACCACAACAAAGAGCAGCCCCCACTCGCTGCAACTAGAGAAAGCCCACGTGCAGCAACAAAGACCCAATGCAGCCAAAAATAAATAAATAAAAATTAAAATAAAGAAGAAATTATATTTGTAAAGATGTTAATAGCAACATTGTAAGAGTGATTTTTTAAATTGGAAAACTGTTAATGTTCAACAATAGGGAACATATAGTGCAAATTGTGGAATATGTACTCAGTGGTACAAAGCATAACAGAGACTTTTTTTCATCCCTGAACCATTTGAGATTAAGTTGCAGAAATCATGACTCTGCACTCCTAAGTACTTCAGGGATTATTTCCCAAGAACGGGAAGGCTCTCTTAGGTAACCACACTGCAGTGATCGAATTCAGAAAATTTAACATTGATCCAATGCTAATATGTACAACTGAGTCCATATTCACATTTGGCCAATTGTCCCAATAACATCCTTTATGCAATATTATTTTTCCCAATTCAAAGTCACACCTTTCACATAGTTGTCATGTCTCTTTATTCATCTCTAATCTGGAACAGTCCCTTAGTCTTCGTCTTTCGTGACTTCGACATTTTTTAAGAGTCAGGACCATTATTTTGTAGCCTGTCTCTCAATTTAAGTTTGCTGGATGTAATGCATTGTTGGCACATGACGTCATTCTGCATCATGCTGATTTTGGTCATGTGGTTAAGGTGGTATCCACCAGATTTTCCCACTATAAAGCTTCCGTTTTTACCTTTATAATTAATAAATAATCTATGGAGTGATCCTTTGAGACTGTAATATCTTATTCCCCAACAAGCTTCCACCAGTGGTTTCAGTATCCTACCTGGATCAGCTACTGTTATAATAGTTGCAATGAGGTGACTTTTCTAACTCTTTGTTTCTTCAGCATTTATTAGTTGACATATTACGGTAAAGAACTGTCTCTTTTACCTCTATTTGTTTATAAGTTTATTTGCTTTTTAGTATCCCTCTGGATTCATGGTTTCTTTTTGTTCTAATTTTATTTTTTATTAATTTTTATTGGAGTATAGTTGCTTTACAATGTTGTGTTAGTTTCTGCTATACAGCAAAGTGAATCAGCTATACATATACATATATCCCCTTTTTTGGATTTCCTTCCCATTTAGGCCACCACAGAACATTGAGTAGAGTTCCCTGTGCTATACAGTAGGTTCTCATTAGTTTTCTATTTTATACATAGTAGTGTATATATGTCAATCCCATCTCCCAATTCATCCCCCCCCTTCCCCTTTGGTATCCATACATTTGTTCTCTATGTCTGTGTCTCTATATCTGCTTTGCAAAAAAGATCATCTATACCATTTTTCTAGATTCCACATACATGTGTTAATACACATGGATTCTTTTTTTTTAATGTGAGAATTCATTATTGTCATTACTCATTTTGATGCTCAAATTGTTACAAATTTGGCCGCTGGAAGCGTTGTCGAGCTGGCCCCTGGGTGCTCATCATTGTTTGACATCCCCATCATTCTTTGAGCACCTCCTTGCTTTCAGTTGGCACCACAAGCTATTCCTGGCTCATCTTTCACTTGCCCTGCGCCTCCTGAGTGAGCTATTTCTCCAAGCAACTCTGGAGAATGGGATTTAGAAACCAAAATATGAACACTGGGAATGTTCAGGGCTACTGGGGTGGCCCTCCCAAGGTGCTTTCAGCAGACAGATCTAGGAAATAGAGTCCAATCCACAGAGCTCTTCCTTGCGTTCCCTCCCTCCAGATTTGTATCACCCTTCTCCCACAGTGCGAATCTTCACTCCCAACAATACCATGATAGTTACTAACTTGCTTAATCCCACAGTACACAGAAAGTAGTTTCAGAATTGCCAGGACAGACTAGTACCAACTAAGTGAAGTTCGAAATTTCTTTGTAGTTTTATTTGCTAGTTTACACACAGAAAGCATATAGTCAAGAGTTCTGTTCAACATAGACACAGAAAACAAACTTATGGTTACCAAAGGGGAAAGTGGGGGGAGGGATAAACTGGGAGTTTAGGATTAACGTATACACACTATATATAAAACAGACAAACAACAAGAACCTACTGTATAGCACACGGAACTATATTCACTATCTTGTAATAATCTCTAATGGAAAGAATCTGAAAAACAAGGGACTTCCCTGGTGGTCCAGTGGGTAAGACTCCACGCTTACAATGCAGGGGGCCCTGGTCAGGGAACTAGATCCCACATGCATGCTGCAACTATGCAACTAAAGATCCCGCATGCTGCAACGAAGATCCTGGGTGCCACAACTAAGACCCAGCGCAGCCTAAATAAATAAATAAATAAATATTTTTAAAAAATAAAACAACGGACTTCCCTGGTGGCGCAGTGGTTGAGAGTCCGCCTGCCGATGCAGGGGACACGGGTTCGTGCCCCGGTCCGGGAAGATCCCACATGCCGCGGAGCGGCTGGGCCCGTGAGCCGTGGCCGCTGAGCCTGCGCGTCCGGAGCCTGTGCTCCGCAACAGAAGAGGCCACAACAGTGAGAGGCCCAAGGCCCGCGTACCGCAAAAAAAAAAAAAAAAAAAAAACTCTGTTCAAAAGTAATTTGGGTTTACTTTTCTTCCCTATGGTTAATTTACTATGCAGTTTAGTTCATTTGTTTACTTCTTTTTATATTCAATTTTAGGTTTCTTTTCCCCCATCTTTGTTGAATTAAATTTTATTTTTTTAATATTAAAACATTCACATCTCTAAAAGTCAAAACTACCAAAAAAGAAAAAAAAAAGTATGCTTGAATAAGTGTCGTTTCTCCTAGCCTTTCACCCCATTCCTACCCATTCACTGTAAGTAACCAATTTATTAGTTTCTGGTTTACTCTTCCCCATGGGTTTGTTTGGGTTTTTTTTTTTCTTTGCAAAAATAGAAAAATACTTCAGTATTTTACTATTTCCCCTTCTTTTACACAAAAAAAGGCATAATATTTGTATCCTCTTGTATTTACCTTTTTCACTTTTCAACATATCCTAGAATCACTCCATATCCGTTCATGGAAGATCTTCCTTGATCTTTTTTACAACTGCATAGTACTCCATTGTGTCAATGTACCAGGGTTTATTCAACCAATTGCTGATGTATTGTCACTGAGGCTGTTTCCAAAATTTTGTCATTGCACATAGTGCTGTGATACGTAGCCTTGTACATATATATACTTTTATGTGGATGTAGGTGTTTCTTCAGCTAAGTTCCTACCTGTGAAATTGCTAGGTCAAGGGTAAATGCACTCTAAGTTTTGTTAGGTATTTCCAAATTCCCCTTTATCGGAGTTGAACCATCTTGCATTCTCACCAGCAATATAGCAGAATGCCTGTTTTCCCACAGTCTGTCCTGTTGCTTTGGCTGTTTGCAAGTTGGGTAGGTTAGAAGTGATATCTCAGAGTAATGAGCATTTCCCTCATTAGGAGAGTAATTAAACATCTTTTCATTTGTTTAAGGGATGTTATTTTATGGCCTCACAAATATTTTTTTGCAGAATGCCCATTCCTGTCTCTTGCCTTTTTAAAAATTGGATTTTGGTCTTTGGTTCCCTCAATCTTTGAGTTATTTACATATTTGGGATATTAACCCTTTACCTGTGACATATGTTGCCAGGCTTTTACTTTATATATGGTATGAGTCTGTTGGTTGGTTTTGATACAGATAGAGTAGAATAATTAAATAGTTTAGAAATCCCACTAGGGGATTAAAGACAAAAAGGGAATTTTAAGGCAGTTTGGGAGACTGCTGTAAGCTAATGACCACAAGAAAAGAATCCAGTAACCTAGCAACAATCTAGACTACCCTGAAGGGAGACCAGGCACATTCAAGTGCCAGGCACACTCAAGCCACAAGTCTTGTGCTGGTTAAAACACAAGACAATAGATATGGGGTCCAAATCCTGTTACATGAAGTCAGGGAGTTTATGGCCCTTGAAGAATAGCATTTATACATGTAGCCAAGACAGGAATATCAGTGAAAGGGCAAAGAAATTAGGTGAAAGAGGACATTATACAAAACCTGAGATGAATTACCATATTTTAGTATTTGTCACCACCCTTTTGCTAACATACATATGATTTAAATAGTGCCGTGAGAGTCCCAGTTATACCATATAGGGGTCAAGGCAGGAACTAATGATGTAAGCCTTGACATCTACGCAAAAATGAGAAAAAGATGGTCTTGTCTCCTCCCCACTTTTTCGTTGATTATAAAAATGTAGCCCTCTGGACTTCCCTGGTGGTCCAGTGGCTAAGACTCCACTCCCAGTGCAGGGGGCCCGGGGTTCGAGCCCTGGTCGGGGAACTAGATCCCACATGTGTGCCGCAGCTAAGAGTTCGCATAATGCAACTAAGACCTGGCAAAGCCAAATACATAAAATAATTTTTTTTTTTTTAATGTAGCCCTCTTTGTTCTCAGGGCTGCGACCCATTGCCGGCCCGCCGGTATCTCTCACAAGCTCCTATGCTAATAAACTCACTCTTTGCCCATCGCTTTGCCTCAAGCTTAATTCTTTCTGCAACGAGACAAAAGAACATGAGCTTCAGTAAGTCCTGACACCAGGTGAGTGGTTTCCATTAAATGACAGTGGGTTCTAGTCCCTCCTAAGCCAGGGATTGTGGGTTGGAGTCCCAACCTGAGTTTTGGCTGGGTTAGAGGCCCGTCTGAGGAGTGCGGTTTCAACTTGGCTACACGGTTTTTGTTCTTCAATGTACTCTAACGTAGCAATGTCTGGTTTTTTTCTTCCTTGCATCTGGATACTGGGTCATTAGAAAGCCACTGCCCACACCCAGGTTACATAAGAATTTGCCCACGTTTTCTGACTGCTAGCTGGCCTGTCCTAATGCTCGCATTTGGGATACTGCGCCTGGGACGGGTCCAGGAGCCCGGCGGGGCCGGGGGCGGGGCCCGGAGCCCGGCGGGGCCGGGGGCGGGGGCTGGAATGAAGGCACGAAGGCGGCCTCGGCCGCGCATGCGCACTGACTAGGGAGGGCCGAACCCGCCGGGGTCCAGAGGGGAGGCGCGTGAGTGCCTCGGCGCTGTTGGTCCTCTTAGTATCCCTTCCCGGCCTTTCCGGAAACCCCACCCCCTCTCGCTGGTTGGAGCCGGTCAGCCGGCCTTCTGCGGTGCAAAGCAGCGGCCGTGACCAACGACACGGCCATCCGCGGTTCGGCGCTCAGCGTGTCCCATCCGACCCCGACCCCCGCCCTGGCCCACGCGGCGGCCCGAATACTTCTGAGGGAAGGCCGGCCGGCTCCTCCGCCCGGCGGTCGTCCTTGTGTCCCCGCCCCGCGCTGCGCCCCCTCGTGGCCGCCCGACCACAGCGCGGGCTGGGGCCACAGGGAAGGCTTGCAAACACCCGGGTTTCGGCGGCGCCCGGAGCCTTCTCTAGCGTTAGACGCTGGGACCACACTCAGGGGAGACAGAAGGCCCACCGAGGTTTCTCTTCCATGAGTCTTCTCTCCCCACCACGTGCCCCTTGTGGACCTTTTATTTTTCTAACCCTCCTTCCTGCAGCCCTCCAGTCTCTCACCCACTTATTCCAGCTTTATAAATCCTTATCTCAAGATGCTCAGCAAAAATACAGGCCCTCCGCTTGCCTTCCCTAGTCTCACCCCGTACACACACCAAATACATGGTGTCCTTTCCAGCACCAACAACCAGTTCTCCAATTCTCTCCCTCCACTTCAGACGCCAGCCACGAATGGTACGGTACCCAGGCTACCCGCATTTCTAAAGCCCGGCCGACTGCAAACGCAAGGTTTCCCACCACCGAACCCCTCAGGTTCGATAATTCCCTAGAACACAGAGAACTCAGCAAAGCGCTGTACTTACTGTTACCGGTTTGCGATGCACAGAAGGAGGTGGGGGACACAGAGGTTCCGCGCACTCCCCCGGGGGCCACCCTGACAGCACTGCCCTCTGAACCCCTTTGTTTCAAGGTTTTTTGGGAGGTTTCTTTACGCGGGTCAGGGGAAAGGACCAAACCTCTTCACACGCTTGGCTCCTCTGGCTACCAGCCCCCATCCTAAGCCAGCTAGAGGTTCACCAATTATCACCTCATTAGCATAAACTCAGATTCCATTGAAAGGGCCTCATTTTGAATAACAAAGACGCTCTTATTACTCAGGGAATTCCCAGGACTTTAGGAGATCAGTACCAGGAATTGAGGGCAAAGACCAAATATATTTTTTATTGTACCGCACTCCCGCAAACCCTTAACCCCTGTTAATCATAAGGAAAACGTTAGCCAAATTCTAATTGTCGAGGTCATCCGTAAGAAGCAGAATCTGAGAACTTCATAGCCAAGAGGACGGAAATGGTTAAATTTAATGTGGTATCTAGATGGAATCCTGGAATAGAGAAAGGACATTAGAGAAAACAGGAAATCTAAATACAGTATGGACTATAGCTTTAAAAAATGTATCAATATGGTTTTATTAATTGCAACAAACATACCATACTTATGTAAGATATTAGTAATGAGAAACTGGTGTATACAAATAATGAATCATTATGTAATACACCTGAAACTAATATAACATTAACCATCAATTGTACCTCAATAGAAAATAATAATAGGAAACTGGTTAAAGGAACACTCTGCACTATCTTGCAAATTTCCTGTAAATCTAAAACTATTCTAAATATATAGTTTATTTTCAAAAACAAACTTTAGAGAAAAAGGCCCTTTGGGACTTTCCTGGCTGTCCAATGGTTAAGAGTCCATGCTTCCAATGCAAGGGGTAGGGGTTCGATCCCTGATCGGGGAAATAAGAACCCGTGTGCCACTCGGTGCGGCCTAAATAAATAAATATATAAATAAAAATAAGAAAAAAAGGCCCTTCAATTTTTAAGACCTACCTGTTTAAAAGGCATAGAGAGAGAACTTTTAAGTGACCACTTTGTTGTTACCTATCGATACATAGTCACCTGTATGCTGACAGTTGAGGAAAGACTGTGATATAGAGGTGCCACAGTGATACACATGTATCAGACACAAAGGGAGCGTGAGAAAAAACTCCACCTGCCACAGCTGCAAAGGAAGTGTTGTTACCTGGTCCCCCACCCCCTCAACCAGAGCAAGCAAATACAAGAGGGTCAGAGTGAGGAGAGAGGGATTGGGGTGAGATTTCTGTGCAGAGAACCCTGGCCTTGCTGTGAGGTTTCATCTCCATCCCCCAGGAGAAGCCCAGAAAGCTTGCTAATGTGTGTCCCTTCAGTTGGGGAACCCAATGGATGGACATCTGACATCGTCTGGGAAATCCAGAGAAGAGACCGACTGCTTTGGTGGCAAAGCTAGGAGCTCGTTGCTGCCTCCCTGTAGGGTACTTTGAATCAGATGGGGGCAACGGGGGAGGGAAGGAGGACCTAGCCCTGGATCACTGACGGTCCTGTCCAAAACGGCTACCTGGGACAGAGAGAGGAATGCTGCTGGGTTTCTGGGGCTGAAGAAGTGGCATTAAACTCCCCAAATCGAGTTGCATTGGCCAGAATCGGGAGATTTGCAGCCAAGATGTCTCCAAGATGGAAATCTCCAAAGTAACCCTAAAAATATCCTTGAGTAGGAAAGTACCGCAATAGCAGGCCCTGAGAGCGCAGAGCTGGTCAGACCTCTCCCATCCTCCTGCAGTTCCCACGCGGGCTGGCTGGAGAGTGAGCCCACGGCAGGGGATGGGGATGAATGGGCAAGGGGGGCAGCAGAGAGCAGACCCCCTTCCTGCAGGCAGGCAGCTGCCAGCTCTGAGGGTAGCTGGCCTTGGCGTGGAGCTTGAAGGACTGATTATGAACCCAGAACTGGACATACAAGTTTCTGAATTGAGAGTGAGCTTGTGACTTAAAGTGACCCTAACATTGTCTCCCCAAAACAGAAAAGTTTTGGGCCCTTGTTATGGGTTGAATTGTGTGTCCCCTTCCGCCCCCCTGCAAAGAAAGCTATGAAGTCCTAATCCCCGGTACCTTAGAATGTGACCTTATTTGGAACTGGGGTCTTTGCAGATGTAATTAGTTAAGATGTGATCATACAGGAATATGGTGGGCCTCTAATCCAATATGACTGCGGTCTTTATACAAAGGCCATGTGAAGACAGAGACACACAGGGAAACACCATGTGATGATGAAGACAGAGGTTGGAGTGATGCAGCAAACCAGCAAAGCTAGGAAGAGGCAAGGAAGGATTCCCCTACAGTTTTCAGAGGGACCGTGGCACTGCCCATACCTTGATTTTGGACATCTAACCTCCAGAATTGTGCGATAGGAAAATCCAGTTTGTGGTACTATGTTACAGAAGCCCTGGGATATTAATACACCAACTGAAACCGAGTGCGGCCCTGTGGGGCTACTAGGCACTGAAACCCAGTGGGGCCCAGGCACGGAGGCCTCCTTTGGTCCGCCATTTCTTACAGGCAAGACTCCAGCCTCCATGACCTTCCCTGAGTTCCAAAGGGTGCATTCGAACAGTTGCTAATCAAAGGAGGGGCAGCCAAGGGGCAGCAGCCGCCTAGGCAAGATTCAAGGGACCAGAGAAGCTCATCAAGACGAGGAGACCGCCTGAGGCCCTGCTCACACCCTCATCTTGTCAGCAGCCCCACCTTTGAACCCTTATCATAGAACCCTTCACCCAATCCTCTGGGGTTGGGACACAGTTTTTCAAGGCAGAAGGCCAGTGTGTTCCCCTTTGCCTGGCAAAGCAATAAAGCTCTCCTTTTCTACTTCACCCAAAAGCCTGTCTCCGGGATTTACCAGCGTACAGAGAGGCCGAACTTTCGGTTATCCTCTGGAGCAGGTGAATGTAATTTTCACAGGATGCATTTTAGAGAGATGGGAGAAGAGAAAGTCAGGTTCATAATGTCCCATGGATCATGCATACAATATGCCAGTTATTCCAACTGTCCTGTGGAGTAAATCTCTCCAAGGAACAAAGGGCGTGTGACAAGCCCTGGCATAGAGGCCTAGGTGGTACCAAAGGAAAGGGGACCTAGCATAATGGTGAACAACTCAGGCACCTCTTCTAGGAGTTTACCCTGCAGATATAGTCATATATGTGTAAAATGGTGAATGGTGTATGTATGTATAAGGTTATTCATTGAGGTATTGTTTGTAATAGCAGAAGGTTGGTAAACCACCTAATTGTCAGGGTAGAGACAGTTACATAAACGTTGGTACTCCACACACTGGAACACTGCACATCTCCTTAAAAAAAAAAAAAAAGGATAAAGAAGCTCTCTGTGCATTGACATAGAAATAGAAACATCTGGAATATAGTAATCTACGTTTTGTGTAAAAGGCAGGCATCTGATAAGAAAATATAACTGTACTTGCCTGTATTTGCACAAAGAACCCAAAGCCTGCAACAGAGCTTTATAAAGAGTGGGGACAGAGGGACTTCCCTGGTTGCTCAGTGGTTAAGGCTCCGCACTCCCATTGCAGGGGGCCTGGGTTCAATCTCTGGTCAGGCAACTAGATCCCACGTGCATGATGCAAGTAAGAGTTTGCATGCCACAACTAAGGAGCCGGTGAGTCGCAACTAAGGAGCCCACCTGCCACAACTGACCCAGCGCAACCAAATACATAAATAAATTAAATTAAATTAAAAAACAAACAGGGTAGGGACAGAGATGGAGTGGATGGGAACCAGGGTAGGAAGGGGACTTTTCACTCTGTCACTTCTTATGCTGGGTTATTTTTGAGCCATGTGAACATGGAATCCACTAATAAAATGAAAATTTAAATGAATAAGGAGAACATCCAGACAACAGGTTTCCCAGAGTGAGGAGTAAACTGGATGTATTGAATAGCCAGCGACTACCAAAATCCTAGAATGCTCAGCTAGGAGGCTAGGAATTGATCAGAGAATCATCAGAAGTTCTGAACCAGAACATAACATCAGGAAAAATCTTCTCAAGGTAATGTACAGAAACCATCAGAGGGAGGAGAGGCCCACATGGGGAAGGGGTGGCACCTCCAGGTACAAAATGATGAGGGCTGGGACCACGAGTGGCAATGGGACTGGAGATAGAGGTTTTCAAGAAAGATCTAAAGTGAAAAATTCCAGCCGATCTTGTCACATACCAAGTACTGCTAGAAATAAATGGGTCATAGTCGCAGAAGTTTTTTTTTTCATGGCTGCACCATGTGGCATGTGGGATCTTAGTTCCTGGACCAGGGATCGAACCTGCACAGGAGTTATTTTTGCCATAAGAATATACTTACTCTAATTGTTTTTGACATATATTTCAGCCTCTTAAAGTATATGCCAGCTAGTTTGCGGTTTTTTTCTCTATGCCCATATGTTTAGGTTTACCTTTTTTGAGATGTTTCCTCAAGGTAGAAAATCTAACAATATTTTCTGTTGTGTTCTGTGAAAATCTTTGGCTCTATGTATAGTAAATATTCCAACTTAACATTAATAAAAACATACATGTTCAGATGGGGTTTTTTGTTTTGTTTTATTTTTTTAGACTCTACCACAAGGCAGATGGGATCTTAGTTCCCCAACCAGGGACCGAACCCATGCCCCTGCACTGGAAGCATGGAGTCCAAACCACTGGACTGCCAGGGAATTCCTCAGGTATATTTTTTTAATATTTATTTATTTTATTTGGTTGTGCCGGGTCTTAGTTTCAGCAGGCGGGCTCCTTAGTTGCGGCTCCCCTGGCTCCTTAGTTGCAGCACATGGGCTCCTTAGTTATAGCACAGAATGCCTGTGGGATCTAGTTCCCTGCATTGGGAGCATGGAGTCTAATCCGCTGAGCCACCAGGGAAGTCCCCCCTCAGGTGTATTTTCAATACACCTCATTGCCCCTTGGATTATTATTCTATTCATACATTCTTTATTGAGAATAATTTCATCTGTTATGAGACATGGTATGGCAAAGATCTCTAGTTGTCTCTTAGCATCCATTCTCTTCTTCATCCATAATAGCAGAATTTTTAGCGTCCAGAATAACGACTGTACATCCCAGCCACCCTTACAGTTAAGTGTGGCCATGTGACCAAATTCACAATAGGATGTGAGCAGAAGCCATGTGTGCAACATTTGGGTCTTATCCTAAAAGGTAGGGTGAGTGCCTTTCCCCTCCCTCTCTCCATCCTGCTACTTGAAACTCAGGCATAGTGAGGAGGCACCTGAGATCATGAAGATGGTGGCAACATCTGGGGAAGGTGGAGTAACAATTCAGACAGAGCCTGAACCCTGCACCAGCTCGTTGAGCTGGGCTGCGTACCAGCTCCAGACCATCTCCCTCCACACTGTTACATGCAAAATAAACTCCTATCTTGTGTAAGTAACTAACATTTGGAGTCTCTCAAGCGCAGTCAAATTTATATCCATCCCAATGCACAGAGTTTTCTGGTTTCTGGGAATACAAAGTAAAGAATTAAGTTCCACTCTGTTGGGAAGATAAATGCTTTAAAAATTAACACTATTTGTTCATTTAAAAAGCATTTATTGGGACTTCCCTGGTGGCTCACATGTGGCGGAGCAACTAAGCCTGTGTGGCACAACTACTGGGCCTGCGCTCTAGAGCCCGCGAGCCACAACTACTGAGCCTGCGTGCCACAACTACTGAAGCCCGCGCACCTAGAGCCCATGCTCCACAACAAGAGAAGCCACCACAATGAGAAGCCCGCGCGCTGCAACCAAGAGTAGCCCCTACTCGCCACAGCTAGAGAAAGCCCATGCGCAGCAACGAAGACCAAACACAGCCAAAAATAAATAAATTTATTTTAAAAAACCAAAAAATAAAAGCATTTTCTGGATGGACCTAGAGATTCTCATACTGAGTGAAGTATGTCAAACAGAGAAAAACAAATACCATATGATATCGCTTATATGTGGAATCTAAAAAAATGGTACTAATGAACTTATTTACAAAATAGAAATAAAGTCACAGATGTAGAAAACAAACTTATGGTTACCAGGGAGGAGAGGGGAGTGAAGGATAAATTGGGAGATTGGGATTGACATATACACACTACTATGTATAAAACAAATTCGTTAATAAGGACCTACTGTATAGCACAGGGAACTCTTCTCAATACTGTGTAATGACCTATATAGAATTTTTAAAAGAGTGGAAATAGGTATATGTATAACTGATTCACCTTGCTGTACAGCAGAAACTAACATAACATTTTAAATCAACTATACTCCAATAAAAATTTTTAAAATGAATAAATAAAAGTCATTTATTGAGTGTCAGTTATGTACCAGGCACTTGATCTAGAAGCAAGGGTGAAATAAGGCCACGGGCAGGAAATGAGCAAAGTCATTTATCAGGAACGTAGGGGAGAGGCAGATGCACGATGGTTCAGGACAAACGGCCCCAGAGGAGACTGGGACAAGGAGAGATGCAAAAGCTCTGTATTTCTTTGCTAGGTCTGCCAATAACAAAGCAACACAGACCAAATGACTTCAACAACAGGAATTTATTTCCTCCGGTTCTGGAGGCCACAGTTTCAAGATCAAGATATCAGCAGGACTGGTTTCTTCTGAGGGCCTCTTTCCTTGGCTTGTAGATGTCTGGCCATTTTCTCCCTGTGTCCTCACATGGTCTTCCCTCTCTGTGGGTCTGTGTTCTAATCTCTTCTTTTTTTTTTTAAACATCTTTATTGGAGTATAATTGCTTTACAATGGTGTGTTAGTTTCTGCTTTACAATGAAGTGAATCAGCTATACATGTACTAATCGCTTCTTATAAGGACATCAGTCATATCAGATAAAGGCCCACCCATATGACCTCATTTGGCCTTAATTACTTCTTTGAAAACCCTATCACCAATTACGGTTATGTTCTGAGGTACTGGAAGTTACAACTTCAACATATGAATATGGAGGGGGTACAATTCAGCCCAGAAAACCCCCCCTTTTATGGGGTGCTAGTTGCACAGCATAGAGCCATGCCCACATCCCATGCAGATGGGACAAAAAGTGGCTATCACCGTGGGCTCAGGTGAACTCTGGAGGCTCTCAGGCGTCGTGTGTGAAGTCCCCATCCTGGAGAGCCAGCCCAGGTCCAGCCGGCATGTAGCTGGTTTCACTGGAATCCTGGTGGCTAAAGACAGGTCAGGTCAGCGGGAGACTCAGTCCAGGGGTGAAGGTATCACATGATTCTAGTTACAGTTCCTCTGTGTGTGGGTTTTCCCCACGCCACCAAGCGATTCTCAGACACCAGCTGGATGTCCTACAATCCAACTCAATTCTGATACCATCTACCTGGAGACAGCATCAGGTCCCACAAGTTAAGGGCTCAGTCTTGCAAGGCTGTCCCATGCCCCCAACCCAACTTCAGCAGCCGGTCCCAAGCCTAGGCTGTCACTTGTGCTTCCGACTGACCAGCCACATATCAGAGGTTCCAACACCCTCCTCCTTGGATTCTATTAATTTGTTAAAGCAGCTCACAGAACTCAGAGAAAAATTTTCTTCCTAGATCACCGATTTATTGTAAAAGAATATAACTCAGGAACAGCCAGATGGAAGAGATGCCTAGGACAAGGTCTGGGGCAAGGGCCTAGAGGTTCTGTCCCCAATCCCTACGTGTTCACCAACCTGGAAGCTCTCTGAACCCCGCCCTCTTGGGTTTTTATGGAGACTTCGTTATATTTATTTCTTTTTATAAATTTATTTATTTGTTTTTGGCTGCGTTGCGTCTTCGTTGCTGCGTGCGGGCTTTCTCTAGTTGTGGTGAGCGGAGGCTACTCTTTGTTGTGGTGCGCGGGCTTCTCATTGTCCTGGCTTCTCTTGTTGCAGAGCACGGGCTCTAGGCGCGCAGGCTTCAGTAGTTGTGGCACGTGGGCTCAGTAGTTGTGGCTTGCGGGCTTTGTTGTTACGCGGCATGTGGGATCTTCCCCAACCAGGGCTCGAACCCGTGTCCCTTGCACTGGCAGGCAGATTCTTAACCACTGCGCCACCAGGGAAGCCCCAGAGACTTCATTATATTTAAATCATGCTTGAATAAATCACTGGCCACTGGAGATTGGTCCGACCTCCAGGCTCTCTCCCCTCCCCCAGGAGACTAACCCTGTCACCAACCACATGATTGGTTCCCCTGGCAACGAGCCCCCATCCTATGGTGCTTTCCAAAACTCACTTCATTAACACAAACTCAGGTGTGGTTGAAAGGGGTTTGTTATGAATATTAAGACACTTTTTCACTCTTATCACTAAGGAAATTCCAAGGGTTTTAGGAGCTCTGTGCCAGAAATGGGCAAAGACCAGATACATATTTGATCACAATATCACAAAGTATAATAGTGTCCATGGGAAAGAGGGAAAGAGTAAAGCAGAGGTGCCAAGTTAGTCAGTTCATGGGACCAGGACTGAAGTCCAGGGCAGAGGCAGGGCCAGAACTGGCAGTGGGGGTGAAACTGTGCCCCTCAGGTTGGGACTTGAACCTGGCCAGAACCCAGACTGGGACTCGAACCCACTGTCTTTTGTTTTATTTTATTTATTTATTTTTTTGACCACATCACACAGCACACGAGATCTTAGTTCCCCGACCAGGGATCTAACCCATACCGGCTGCAGTGGAAGCATGGCGTCTTAACCACTGGACCACCAGGGG